>NC_051159.1:60609653-60761504 GCF_013339745.2 Dermacentor silvarum | reverse complement strand
AAAGCGCTTAACATTCCGAAGGTCCTATCACATAAACATTGGGGCGCCCACCGAACGTGCCTGTTACGGATTTAGCGCTCTGTCGTGCGCAGCATTCTTGACTACGGTTGCATAGTTTACGGGTCAGCAAGGCAGTCGTACATCAAATGTCTTGATCCCACACACAACCACGGACTACGCTTAGCAACTGGTGCATACAGGACCTCCCCAATAGAAAGCCTGTATGCCGAGAGTAACGAACCCTGTTTGGAGCACCGAAGAGCTTTGCTCACAATCTCATACGTGCTTAGAATCACAGCTCTACCTAATCATATATGCCACACTCCTGTTACCTACACCACAAACAGAATACACTATGCCAAAAAACCACACAGCGTGAGACCACTTATCCTTCGATTTGAAGATATGTGCCAAAACTAGAATGTTCCGAGCGAGGCTCTCAAGGTCGCCGAAACACCGAATTGCCCCCGTGCTATGATTTCGCACAGTACCGCCGCGCTGTACCGTGTCCATAAACCTTTCAAATGTTGCAGGCGCGTTGCACAAACCAAACGGCATGACATTGAATTCAAACAAGCCGTCTGTTGTCACAAAAGCGGTTTTCTCTTTGTCAATTGAATGCATGGGTATCTGCAGTAGCCCGATCTGAGGTCTACAGATGAAAAGTAGGATGCGGAATGAAGGCAGTCGATAACGTCATCGATCTGGGGAAGTGGATACACATCCTTTTTCGTCACAGAATTGAGACGCCGGTAGTCGACACAAAACCTCGAGGACCCATCTTTCTTTTATTGCGATAGCAATTATATGGACACTCAAAAGCAGATTTGTGCCATCGCCGTCGTCGTCGCCGTCGCCGTGAGGTTCCGTATGCTGTCAATGGAGATGAAATCATCGCCGCGCGGTGGTAAGTGGTTCTTGAGGGAAAGGGAAAGGTTGGCGCTATCTTCTGCAGCCCTTGAGGGAGCACGGCTCAGCGCCAACGGGGAGGGGTAAGTGGGAGCGAAAGAAGGGATAGAGTGGAGACGCCATGGCTGGGCGAAGCAAAACCGGCAGGCATAGGCGGCACGTATCAGGCCGAGATGGAAGGCCTTGGCGTGCTGCAGAGTCTGCAGGGGTGTTGTGCCAGGCCGGTCAGGCCCGGGGTGGAGTGGGAGGCCGTGAGGCCTTCCCGCTTGTAGAAATGTCCTTAGAGGCGTGCGGAGAGCCCTGACGAGTCAAGGAACTCCACGACGCCTCGAAGTGCAGAAAGGTGGTGTCGGCCGGTGAAGAGGAGATCTTCCTCCTTGCCACAGGGGAGGCCCAGGCGGCGGAACTCCTGCAGGAGTGGGCCCCGCTGCTGGAGGTACGCCGGGCAGGCCAGCAGGAGATGTTCGATCGTCTCCGGCTCCCCGCAGGAGCTGCAGGCCGGGGACGTCGCTCGTCCCAGTCGGTAGCTGCGTGCTGCCGTCCAGCTGCAGCCGATGCGGAGCCGGAGAAGGAGCGAGGTCTCCCTGCAAGCCAGGCCTCGCTGGGGGAGTGGTCGTGGGGGGCATCCCAGTGCCACCCGTTTGTCTGGGTGGTGGGTCGCCAGGTGTCGCCGCAGCCTCAGTCCTGTGAAGTCGCCCTCCGTCACGGCCCGACTGAGGGGCACAGTGGTGTGGTGGGCGTCCTTCGCCAGGGTGTCGGCTGCCTCGTTGCCCGGGATCCCTACGTGGGCGGGGATCCAGTGCAGGGACACCGGGTGGCCTGCGTCCTGCAGCGCTGTCAGCCGGGTAGACAGCAGTGCGACTCCAAGGCTGGCGCTTTCTGGCCTCTGCAGGCCGAGGAGGGCTGCCCTGGAGTCGCAGAGGATGGCCGCTGGTACCCCAGGAAGCTCCTCAGAGAGTAGGTCGACGGCCAGGTGGAGGCCTGCCACCTCCGCTGCAGTCGAGCTGGCGTGTCTGGGCAGTCGACACTGCCTGCTCTTCTGCAGGGCTGGTGCCGTGCAGGCCGCCGTGGCAGAGCCGGTGTCCGGTACCACCGAACCGTCGACGTACACCAGGAGGTGGTCTCCGAGGGTCTCGTCCAGGAGGCAGGCGGCCGTCTGCTGCAGGGCGCAAGCGGGTCGCCGCGCGCCGCCGAACGCTGTATGTGCGAGTGAAAGGGCGCGAGGGACGCGCGCTTTCACGGGGACTGAACGCACGGCGGAGAAAAAACGCGCGTTCTGCGCCGTGCTCGCTTAAGGGCTGCAGAAGTAGGCGTCTCTTTCCTCCTTTACAATCACCACATATGTAGAGCAAACGCGCCTTCTTCCGACGCGCGAGAGGCCGTTGGGGAGGGGGGGAGGGGGAGGGAAGGGAGGCGACGTTTAGCTGCGGCACCAAGTGCCTATTTATATCAGAGGCTCGGGCAACAGTCACCAACGCCGCACGCATTTTGAGCGAACGCGGGTAAAACGCCGACGGCGTCGACAACATTTCCGCGTGTTGCCGGTGCTGCTGCATGTCCAAGTTTATACAGCTAATAAAGCTAATATCATTACTCCATATAACTCTCTACAAATTTGCTATCGCAATTGATGCTTCGCCTTTCAGGTGAAACTGCGACAACTTTTTTCACGAGGATGACCGGCGCAGCCCAAGGGCTAGAGGAATCTTGGATGACGCCCTTGGCTAGCATGTCGTCGACCTGTTGAGCGATGATCTTCCGCTCAGACGCGGACACGCGGGATACGCGGGCCCCGTGTCGATCCTGTGGTGAGCCCGCGTAGTTGGAACGCGAACTTTGTTAGCATTCTGCGCGAAATCAAACAATGACGCACGCTTGCTAAGGACGCTGACCAGGGCTTGACGCTTCTCTGACGACAATGACTTGTTGATCATTTTTAGAAACGGCAACGAGTCTTCAGCCCCGTGCTCTCGGGATTCATGGAACGTGTCATCAGTTAAAGCGCCTATGCTGAGTCTGGTATCCACTTCAAAAGAGGCAAGTCGAATACCGCGGGGTAGCGTAACAGACTGGGAGGCTAAATTTGACACCTATAGTGTAGTTGTTGGGCAGGCTACAGAGTGGACGCATCGAGGTACGAGCACACTTTTCTTCACAACCATCGAAGGCACAGGCTCAACAATTGCATGAGATGTATCGGCGTCGACACCGCAAGCAGCAACTCGTACTCTGGATAAGGAACGTGCCGTTAAGACAGCATCTTCAATGACGGCGAGAGTGCGTGAACATGTGGCAGGTTGGTCCGCAAGAGGAGAGAGGAAAAGCTCGCCGGAGTCAACAGTGGCACCGCACTGTTGTAGGAAATCGAGGCCAAGAATTACGTCGTGAGTGGATTTAGCAAGCACTGCGAATTCGGCTTGATACACGTTATCGCAAGCACGTTACACGTTAGCAACTTGATACACGTTAGCAACTCGCCACTGACAGCACGAAATGTATTAGAGGTGTCCCAGCGAAACATCACTTTACGACCTATTCGGGTTTTGAAATCCTGGCTGATAACGGAGACACTCGCTCCAGTGTCCACTAAGGCCAAAGTAGTAACATTGTCCACTAAAACACGAATCCTGTTTTGACACATGGCGACTGGCGGAGGCATAGGGGCATGTAGCTGAAGATGACTGGCGACCGCACCTCCATCGGTCGCGCCGCCTACTTTCCCGGCGGCGGTGACGTGAGACGGCGTCGCAGAGGTGGAGACTTGCGCTGGCGTGAAGGCGGCGGCTTCAAGCTCCGCACAGATACTAGTGAGTCGCTACAGCAATTCGCCTGATAGAGCGTCCTGCTATCAGAATCAGAGGACCAACCTGTCTCGTCACCTTGCCGATTCCCCCGCAGATAAAAAGTACGTGGTCGTTCATACGACGGTGGTGACGTGCGACGGCGGTGAGGACAAAATCGGGCGACGTGACCGCGAATGCCGCATTGGAAGCAGATGGGGCGTTCACGGGCGCACTGAAATTGTCAGTAGGAGGATAACTGGCACGGCCGTCCCACCCTTGAGGAACTGCAGGCGGTCTGCGTGGGTAACCGTTGTGGAACTGGTAACTGGGATGCGCGTTCGTAGTATGGTTTGACACTTCTGGACGAGGCGCGAAGTTGTAGGCATCTACGGAGGCGGCGGTAATGGACCTCTCAGCGAAGTCGCCGGAAGAGAAAGGCTATCGAACTCGAGGAGTCGAGAGGGAAACCGCCTGGCGTCGGTCAAGCTCTTCGGGCACCACTTTCCGAATCATTGAGGCGAGATCGGATGGAGCTGGGACCACATCAACACTGGCGACGTTAGTCACGTTGGCCAGGCGTCCGAACTTCGGTGTGATACGCCGATCGTTGAGCGCTTCAAATGTGCGGCAGTGCAGAACGACGTCCCTTTAGGATTCCACACGGTCTTTTCCTATGAGGAACTGGTACACGTCCTCAGCGATCCCTTTCAGCAGATGACCAACTTTGTCCTCTTCTGATGTCCGAGGGTCCAGGGCCTTGCATAACTTAAAGACTTCCTCGATGTACGTAGTGCACGTTTCGCCGGGGACTTGAGCTCGCTGCATTAGCGTTTGCTCTACACGCTTCTTTTTAGCTATCGGATCTCCGAAACACTTCTTGATTTCGTCTACGAACTTCTCCCAAGTTGTCAAGCTTTGTTCGTGGTTTTCAAGCCACACAGACGCTATTCCCTTGAGGAAGAAGGCGACGTTGTTAAGCTGCGCGGTGGCATTCCTGCCGTTGACCCGACTTGCTCGTTGGTAGAAGCTGAGCCATCCGTCCACGTCTTCTCCGTCTTTTGCAGCTAAAGTGCATGGCTCGATGTAGGGCTGCCATGGAACGCTGGTAGAAGGTGGCGGATTGTCGCCGTCAGAAGCCATCTCTCGTCGCAGACCAGCAATTCGGCGACTTCGTCGAAGCTCCACGGATTGCGCCTCAGCGGTCGGTTCGTTGTCGTTCTTCGGGCGCGCCGTTGTTTTACCCCGCACCTCCACCAAAACTGTTACGAGGGGGTGCGTTTATTTTAAATATGTTCTTCTTTCTGGGGTTTTACGTGCCAAAACCAGTTCTGATTATGAGGCACGCTGTAGTGGAGGGCTCCGGATTAATTTTGACCACCTGGGGTTCTTTAACGTGCACTACAACGCAAGCACATGGGCGTTTTTGCATTTCGCCTCCATCGAAATGCGGCCGCCGATGAATCGATGAAGAGGGGCAAAAGGTTGCCGCGCCGACACCGAGCCGCTCCAAAGACAAGCGCACTTCGTTCTCCTATTCTTCCGTCCTTCCGTAGCTTTAGCGTAACTGTCATGAGTAAGACGCCGGCGGCGACATAAAAGAAGAAAAAGACGCAGTAAACGGAGCGTTCTGAACGGCGCGAGCGCGCGAGGCGCGTGACCCGAGGTATTGTCGAGGGAGAAACGGCACTGAGCGAGCATTATCGACGTGGCTCCGGGCCAGGAAGGTCGCATCGCCAGCTCCGCTCTGGCGACGGGAGACTTGGGGGTCTGGCCGAGTCCGTGACGTTGGCCGTCCAAGGTGTGGCCGTCGACCTCGGCAAGTTCGAGCGAGGCTCCTGGATCAGCTGCAGCCTCTCACGGCAGGACCGGGCACCCCAGAGAGGACCCCTCTTCCACGGCAGACCGCCACGTTTGATGATCCCCGAAACGCGACGTCGGCACTCGGGAAAGGAGCTAGACGGAAGCGGCGACCGAGCACGTCGCTAGGCCTAAGCCGTGGCGCCTCCCTGCCACGTCAGCAACAGCGACCGGGTTACCCAGGCTCCCGAGACGAGCGAGTTCAACGACCGACTACAAGGCAGCAACGACTATACGACAGTCGGCGAAGGCAACGACATTTAGAAAGGTCTAACGAGATGCCCGCCGGGAGAAGACGAGCAACGAGCACGAACTGAGTAAGGACGATCCATTCTTGTAGTAGGTCAGAGTTGCCAGACGTTTGTGTAGGAAACGCCCAGAATCGGTGTGGTCTGAATTAAGGACACGTTTAGTGATTATTAAGGGTTAGGTTGTACATGCGTTAGTATTTTTCCTGCAGCGTGTTTTAGTGTGCTTAAGTTTATGGTTATGAATTTATTAGGTTGTACATTTTCCAGTATTTATTTGTTTAGTGTAGTTTGAGTTTTTAGTTTGAGGTTTTTTGGGTTTTGTGTGAGATTAAAATCTGCTTGCTGTGTTGCCATGCGTCTTCCCTCTCCATCTCTCATAACACCCGCACACCCCCGAGATCGGTGACAAACAACATCACAATTGGCGAGCCTGCCAGGATCCGTTCCCGGATTCTATACAGCCCAGTCACAGATTCTCGGAAGTTGCAAAGATGGATTGGGAGGCGATATCGGCTACAATTCGCGAGCAGAAGCTCAACAAAGAGCAAGGCCTCAAGCTAATTGAAAATGAAAGGAAACGCGTCGAGGCAGAACGTGCGGTAGCTAAAAAAGCGTACGAGGAGAGGAGGCAGCTCCAAGAGAAGGAGATCAAGATGCTACGAGAGCAGTTACAGGCATTGGAAATGCAAGCGAGTGAGGCCGAGTTAAAGATGGAGAGTAGGCCCACTAGCGTAGTAGAACAGCCTGACGTCAGAAAGATGCCAGAGGAAGTTGGCAGAATAGAGCAGCCTGAAAGCAGAGGGACGTCAGAAGACGCAGAAAGAGTAGATAGCGCCCGTGATGGCGTAGAGGAAAGGCTCTTGACTAGAGAACCCTTGAGTAAGAAGGACTATGACATGAGGATGGGCGACATCCCCACTGAGGTTTGTGTAACCAAAGAGCCGAGGGTTGTAGAGGAAGTAGTAGCTTCACCTCGTAACAATAGGGGCTTGGTAATGGAAAATGAGTCCAAAGGTAGCCAAGCTTCAGACGTGAGGAGTCAGTCAAACTCGGAGGGAAATGAGAAGTACGATAGATGTCCCAGTCGCCTAAGAAAGGCAACGCGCAAGGGTAAGAGGATTGGTGGGAGATGGAAAGCACGACGGCGTAAGAAAACGCATGGGCTTGAGAAGATGAGCGGGTCGAGGAGAAAGAAAAAGAAGCTAAAGTTAAGGCAGAGACATCCCAAGCTGCACGAGAAATGTGCTAGAGGAGGAAAGATAAGGAAGCAGACCGGACATAGGCATGCGTGGGAGTTCCGAAAAAGGCGGAAAAAATAAAGCAATGCAACTGGTAGGTTACGAAAGGAATGTTATTTAGGAATGCCCTCGGATAGTTGAGTTGTCAGTTTCCACAAATGTGCGCAGTGAACAAGTTTATTCATGTAGAGTGTTTTGAGACAATGAACATTGCGAACAATTCAGTGCAATGTACTGTGGAGTGAAATGTGAATGGTGCGCGGAAGTGTGGTGATGAGCGGTGAGGCACGCCGACGCACAGAGAAGTACGCAAGTCACCGAAAAAGTCAAGTTCGCCGCCAAAAAGAAGGCCACGAGAAAGAAGTTTTTTGAGAAAAAACTCTTAAAAGGGGAGCCATGTCATGAGTAAGACGCCGGCGGCGACATAAAAGAAGAAAAAGACGAAGTAAACGGAGCGTTCTGAACGGCGCGAGCGCGCGAGGCGCGTGACCCGAGGTATGGTCGAGGGAGAAACGGCACTGAGCGAGCATTATCGACGTGGCTCCGGGCCAGGAAGGTCGCATCGCCAGCTCCGCTCTGGCGATGGGAGACTTGGGGGTCTGGCCGAGTCCGTGACGTTGGCCGTCCAAGGTGTGGCCGTCGACCTCGGCAAGTTCGAGCGAGGCTCCTGGACCGGCTGCAGCCTCTCACGGCAGGACCGGGCACCCCAGAGAGGACCCCGCTTCCACGGCAGATCGGCACGTTTGATGATCCCCGGAACGCTACGTCGGCACTCGGGAAAGGAGCTAGACGGAAGCGGCGGCCGAGCACGTCGCTAGGCCTAAGCCGTCGCGCCTCCCTGCCACGTCAGCAACAGCGACCTGGTTACCCAGGCTCCCGAGACGAGCGAGTTCAACGACCGACTACAAGGCAGCAACGACTATACGACAGTCGGCGAAGGCAACGACTTTACGAAAGGTCCAACGAGATCCCCGCCGGGAGAAGACGAGCAACGAGCACGAACTGAGTAAGGACGATCCATTCTTGTAGTAGGCCAGAGTTGCCAGACGTTTCTGTAGGAAACGCCCAGAATCGGTGTGGTCTGAATTAAGGACACGTTTAGTGGTTATTAAGGCTTAGGTTGTACATGCGTTAGTATTTTTCCTGCAGCGTGTTTTAGTGTGCTTAAGTTTATGGTTATGAATTTATTAGGTTGTACATTTTCCAGTATTTATTTGTTTAGTGTAGTTTGAGTTTTTAGTTTGAGGTTTTTTGGGTTTTTTGTGAGATTAAAATCTGCTTGCTGTGTTGCCATGCGTCTTCCCTCTCCATCTCTCATTACACCCGCACACCTCCGAGATCGGTGACAAAAAACATCACAGTAACAATACTTTAACCGGACGTCTCCTCCCGCCCGTAGGTAAAATATTGTTACGGAGAGAAAATATATGTATTTACAATACATAGTTGCAGGAGGAAGTGGCAGCCGTATTGGGAAGTCGGTCGAAGCGTTGTACGATGCGTTTGCTCTTCGCTTGCTCAAAATTCCGGCATTCCTTTATGATGGATTCAACCGTTGAGCAGTTCCTGCAAAGCAGGAGGTTGAACGCATCGTCTGCGATGCCCTTCAAGATGTGTCCAACCCTATCGGCCTCTAGCATGTCCGCGTCCGCTTTACGGCAGAGAGCCAGAACGTCTTGAATATACGCGACGTATGATTCGGTTGGTGTCTGGACACGAGACGCTAGCTCTTGCTTGGCCTCCATTTGACGTCCCACAGGCCTTCCGAAAAGATCGCGTAGCTTTTCCTTGCAGGAGTCCCAGCTTGTAATTTCGGTTTCATGCGTCTCGAACCATACCTTCGCGGTTCCTCCCAAGTAAAAAATCAGGTTGGCCAGCAAATGTGTGGCATTCCACATGTTGTGCTTACCGACGCGCTCATACGACGTCAGCCAGTCTTCGACGTCGACCTTGCCAGTGCCAGAGAAGATTCCCGGGTGACGTAGCTGGGTTAGTACCACTTCCGCCGGTGTCTGAGCGGCGGAGGCAGCGTCAGCGTCGGAGGCAGCGTCAGTAGCCATAACAGCGGAACCGATGTGACGCCCGCTGCGAAGATCCAGGGCCGGCTTGTGGCGAGATTACCCCGCACCTCCACCAAAATGTTACGGAGAAAAAATATATGTATTTACAATATATACAGAGGGTTGTAGCTCTGTGGCCAGGGTGACACCATCTACCGAGCTCCGAGACACTTCAGCCTCTTCTTCCCCAACCAACGTCATTTTGTCCACAGCGGTACAAACTCGTACGTGACAATATAACAAGCTGATTCTGTTTTCAACTACGGATAGGCGGTCCCAAAAACTGGGCATGATGCAGGCAGCGCAAGCGGAAATTTGTTAGGGCGGGAACTGCCCAGCACCAGGCCTTCTCCGCAATACCAGCGTGGTTGGCGAATACCGCGGGTCGCCCGATACAGCGCGTCACGAAGAGGCACAAAAGACAATCCTAGCTGCCCAATAGGGGATACGTAGTAAAAAGCATTATTTACGTGGCCACTCTATTAAGACGTAAGTTTTGTTGGACTTTCCAGCGTGCAGCCGAAAGCGCCCGCTTTCAAAAGTAGGGGGGGGGGGCAAATGGCACACTTTGACCCCACCCCCTATTGACAGTGGGGGGCAAGTGCCCCCCCCCCTCCCCTGCATGCCCCCCCCCCGGTAGATACGCCTATGGTTCCCATGCAAAAACTTGTACCTTAAAAAACCTCCATCTCCGGAAGGCTTCGTCCACTGCACAGCGAAAACAGGCATTTCAAGTGGAAATAAAGGGGACACAGATTGATACAAATGCCCGTCTTAGCACTTTCATGTGAAATCAATGCCTTGACGTGAAATCTTGGCTGGATTTTGAACCCGGAAACTCTGTTGGGACTTTTGTGATGCAATAATGTAAGAATTATATTCTTTCCATTGTTAAAGAAATGAATGTGTTGCGTTGTTCATAGCTCTGTGCGCAGTTTTCCTATTTTTCTGAAAAAAACATGAAAGGAACAGCTTTTTTTGTCACGCCCCTCAAAATTTAATGACATTTTACATTTCTACTTCCAGCCCGGCGGGCGCGAGCAGTCGCTCGGGCGGCGCTATGAGAGCATATATCAGAGCATTTTTAGGAAGCTAGAGCCACCAGAACGAAGCCTGACCCGAAGACTGACAGTTTCTCTCTATGGAAGCAGTGTCCGCTTGCGAAACGCAGTGAAGGCACTTGCGGCACGTAAAATGGTGCTCTTAGAACACAACCGATGGTTTCTGGACAGAAGTCGGTTGCTATTGGGATGCGCAGGTTGGAAACCCCTTTGCCAAGCTGGCTACGGTCGCCATGACAGTGCTGTCATTGCCTTTCTCGAACGCTGGAGTATAGAGAGATGTTTTAGCAACATGAGCATTGTGAAGAGCAAGCGTCGTAGTAGGTTGGACATTGACGTAGTAAACGCGCTACTAAATGTGCGGTGCGGGCTTCGGAGGGACAAAAAAATGTCATGAAAAACCGTGGCTCCAATCCACGCTATAGAAGCTGTAAACGACACCCACAACGATTACCCATTGTGACGTCATTTGAATTCACACACGTGGCTCTACAAAGAGTGAAACCAGAGACAAATGAAATCTACTTAACCACACCCTTTATTACTTCACATTGACATTATATTCAAGCTCTTCTTCTGGCGTTTTTACTTTTTGAGGTCTACTCATGGTAGCCTTGAATAAACTAAATGAGTTGCTAGACCGTGATGACGTCACTACGTCATTTCTATGCTGTTCGGTACTTATCCATTTGGAGTAGCTTACGCAACCGTAATCTTTACCGGGAAACACACGCGGGAGAAGGAACGCTGTAAACGACACCCACAACGATTTAAGGTCCCTATATAAGAAAAGTACCGCCATCCTTTGACAAATGCCGCTTCGCTCTCTCCTGTGTTATCATGTATCTCCTATTGGACGATGATAGCGCGCGCTTTTCACTTATATATTTTTTTTCGCCTCAGAGCCATGTGAATTCCTCTGTGCAGCCGCAGTCGCCGGCGGCGGCGGCGGCGCGCGCCCGGCCTGAAAGCTTCAACGTCGACTTTCTAGGTGCGCCACCGTCGACTTGGCTTTCGCAAGCAAAAAGTAAAGAAAAAGCAAGCGCTTTAGGAGAGGAGGCGGCGGAGGAAAGAGTAGATGGCGGTACTTTTCTTATATAGGGACTTTATAACGATTGCCACAACAGCGTCACGCCATACCACAACCGCGACGTCAGTTGAATTCACAAACGTGGCTCTACATTTAAAGAGTGAAACCAGAGACACTGGTTCCATGAGGGTTTTTAATGACGCCAACCCCTTTCGTAGCGGCTGCAAACATAATATTTATCGGAACGCGTCGGAGGGTGTTCCCATTGTTCACACGCGCCTTATCATTCATCATGTAGTTTTGATGCTTGTTTTGTGGTTTTTCTTTTGAAAACGAGTTCTGAGCTGTATGTTGAATGCCTGATTTCAAAGGCGATATGCTGTTTGTATTCGATGCTTAGCCTGGCGTTATTTGCTTACGCCGACACGAAAATTTATTTGGCTGGTAGAGGTATACACCTTCGCTGTAATATAGCTTGCGAAGTGACGTGGTAGCAAGAACCGGCACAATGGCATCGTGCTCAACGGCAGAGGATGATGCTCTGCAAGCTGCAGATATTATCCAAGAATTATGTGCCGCAGGACTGATTGCCATTATGTACTGCCATAGCTTCCGTGTACTGTACTGCTTGTGGCAGCGGTGGCAGGGGCGGAGCGCGCTGGACGCAACGGTCTTACCTCGCTCTTCTATTTTCACAGACTGGAATCGACCAGTTCACTGCAGACCGGAGCCTTTGAATCGCGCGCCACCGGTTATCTGTGAACGAGTCTGCTGCCACAACGGGGGAAAGCCGCGGCATATCGTTCGGCAGGGGCGTGTCCCTAGATTCGGTAGCAGCGGCGGAGCGCGCTGGACGCAACGGTCTTACCTCGCTCTTCTATTTTCACAGGTACTCCCGCCGCCGAATTGGGTGCCCGACTTCCTTTGCCGCTGGACTCTGTCGATGTTCATTGCACAAGTGCTAAAAGTGGAATCTCTCATCGTTCACTGCAGACCGGAGCCTTTGAATTGCGCGCCACCGGTTATCTGTGAACGAGTGTGCTGCCACAACGGGGGAAAGCCGCGGCATATCGTTCGGCAGGGGCGTGTCCCTACATTCGGTGGCAGCGGCGAAGCGCGCTGGACGCAACGATCTTACCTCGCTCTTCTATTTTCACAGGTTGGTGACTATCTATCCGCCGTTTCTTTCCGCGTTCTGCCGCTGCCACCAACGGGTACAATATTGTGCTACAGTTGAACAGTGTGTTTTTGGCAAGTGTCCGTGTATTGGCGATGTCTCGTTGTAATTCTTGCCGTAAGCTACTACTTGATATTGACTCTGTTCTGACGTGTGGTCAATGCGAGTTCTGTTTTCATTGCGGTGAATGCTCAGGAGTAAGCGAAAACACGCTGAAGGGTAAACGGGAGCAGTAGAGGAAGAGTTGGAAATGTGAGGCGTGCAGGGCTGGCGGAGGTAAAAGTGGCACCAGCGCGCCGGCGCCAAGGACAGACTCAGAGATTCTTAGAAAACTAGCAGAAATGGACCGTAAGCTCAGTTCACTCCTTGTGATACCAAACAAAATGACTGAAATAGAGAAGTCGATGCAAATGCTATCCGACCAATTTGACAAAATTCAGTATCGTCAAGATATAGAAGATAAGGAAATCAAGGAAGTGAAACGTAAGGTAGAAAAGATTGAGAGTACTGGCGCTCCCGAACAACTGTGTCGACTTGAGTCCGACCTTGAAGCGCTTGAGTGGCGCAGTAGAAGACTAAACATTGAAATACATGGGATTGCGGAAACCGAGGGGGAGAATCTACTCGAGAAGGTTAATAGCCTAGGTGCACAACTGGAAATGCAACCCATCACATCGCATGATGTAGTTACTGTTCACAGATTGCCGGCTAAGACAGGGAAAGCGCGCGGGATCATCTGCGCTTCGTGCGCCAGGAGACTAGAGACGCTTGGATTGCCAAACGAAAGGTTTTGAGATAAAAGATAAACAGGGTTTTCATCAATGAAAACCTAACCTCGCGAACCAGAAAGCTTCTTGCTGCCACTAAGGAATGGGCGAAGGATGCAGACTATCAGTTTGTTTGGCATGCAAATGGCAAGGTACTGGTACGCAAATCGAGTGGTGAACCAGTGACTGTAGTGAAAGATGTGAATGAACTCCGGACCATTAGCGCCTGAGTCTTCTTTTCTTGTGTTACTGATCTCATTACGATGGAGCAGCTCGGTCATATCGACAAACATAAATGGTTTTCTTCTTTTCCGGCAGGTAAAGGCGTGAGCTGTTTGCATATGAATGTACAATCTGCTTGTAACAAACTTGGTGAACTAGAAACCTTTTTCGACGACATTAATGACCTCTGTGACGTCATTATGTTATGTGAAACCTGGTACTCAAATGATGTTAGTATTCTTCGACTACCGCAAAAGCAAACATTTTACTTGAACAGAACAACTCGACGTGGCGGCGGTGTCTCTCTACTGGTGAAAAATTCAATACCCTGTGATATATTGGAAGACTTTACAATAATAACACATAATGTAGAGTCATTGTGCATTCAGGCTGATGGTGTTATATTTGGTGTGTGCTATCGTCCACCATACGGTATCGTGCAGGAGTTCCTCACTTTTGTAGATCGTCTGTTGGCGTATGCATGCGAAAACAAGGAAAAAGTGATCCTTGGTGGCGATTATAACATTGACATGAGTGAATGTAGTGCTAGGCAGCATGACTTATTAAATATAATGTCGAACGGTTGCATAAATGTTATAGAATCGAGCACTAGAATCACAATGTCCTCTGAGACTACATTAGATCTATTTATTACAAATTATGATCCTTTATATGTAAAAAGCGCTGTTTTAAGCTGCCCAGTTGGTGGTCATAATCCAATATGCATTTTTATCGAGCGAGGAATCAAAAAGTTAGACAAAAATATAACTAGGTCATTTCAGAACATCAATGAGCGTACAATGGCAGCGTTTCAAACAGAGTTACAACGAGTAACATGGGAGGACGTACTTGAGGAAAATAATGCCGAAAGAGCCTACAATATTTTCATTGAAAAATTCTTAATTGTGTATAAGAAACATTTCACCATGAAACAACATAAACCCAAGTTGTGTCGAAAACCATGGATAACAAGAGAGCTATTAAAGAAAATCAAGAAGCGAGAAAAGTTGTACGCCAGGTTCATTAAAACTCGTCAAATTGCTGACCTTAAAGAATATAAAGTTTACAGGAACAGTCTAAACAAGGAAATAAGGAAAACCAGAGATAACTATTATCTACAATCTTTTTTATCGTGTGAAGGAAACTCAGAAAAACTGTGGAGGAACCTTAATGATGTAATGGAGCGAACACAACGCACAGAACCTATTGAAAAAATTGCGCTAGAAGGTCGTTTACTGTCCGAAACAGACATGGCGAATGCGTTTAACGAATACTTTCTGAACAGAGAAACACAAACGCATACGCGCCCGAAAACCGCTCTCTCCTTACCTGGAAACTCAAACACAATCTTTTTCCATCCAACTAATGTTGACGAGGTCTGCTGTATTTATGGGAATGAAAAACTCTAAAAGCTGTGATTCAGACGACCTGCAGATAAGACCCATAAAATATGTCATACATGATATAGCCCCCATTCTAGTCCATATATATAATACCTCTATTGCTGAAGGCATCTTTCCATCAAAAATGAAGATTGCTAAAGTCATTCCAATATACAAGAAGGCAGACAGGCTCAATATACAAAATTATCGCCCCATATCACTTTTGCCTCACTTTTATAAGGGACTTGAAAAAATATTTATTCAGTTATCATCCTTCTGTGAAAAATATCGCATTATCACGAAAGCTCAGTATGGCTTTCAAAAAAACAAATCAACACATTAGCACTTCTAGACCAGAAAGACCATATACTGCAAAATTTTGAAAGGAAGCTACTGACAATAGGTATATTTATAGACTTTACTCAGGCCTTCGATCATATTAACCATAACTTATTATTAACAAAACTTGAGACATATGGTATCAGGGGCCTCCCACTGCAGTTAATTAAGTCATATTTAGGAAAAAGACTGCAATATGTGCACATAAATAAATTTAGATCGTTTCCTGGAGAAATAAAAACAGGAGTTCCGCAAGGAAGTATTCTTGGTCCCTTGCTTTTTAATTTATATATAAACGATGTTGTTCTGATCTATCCGAAGGCAAAATTCGTCATATATGCAGACGATACTAGTGTGTTTATTTCATCGGCATGTTATACTAGTTTAATAAATAGCGCAAACGAGTTTCTCCAGAGCATGTCCACATGGTCTACAGAAAATTATCTAAAAATAAATTCAAATAAGACAAAAGCCGTAATTTTTTATGCGAAAGGCACAAAGATTCCACAAAGCCACACTTTAGAGATGAATAAAGGGAGCATAGAAATAGTCAACGAAATTAAAGTATTAGGTACATACTTCTCTAGTACGCTAAACTGGGATCGACACGTAGACTCTGTAGTACAAAAGCTTAGCCGTCTCACAGGAATGCTAAACAAGAACAGATACCGTCTACCAACATCCGTAAAAGTATTAATTTACCACTCATTATTTGCATCACACATTAATTATACACACCTTGTGTGGGGCACAACTGAATCTAACCTCAGGAAAATACACTTAGTACAGAAAAAGATCATACGTATCATAGCAAACGTGCCATACCACAATCACACTGAGCACCTCTTTGAACACTACAACATACCCACAATATATTCCCTATATAACCGCTCTCTCCTTCGTATATGGCACTGAGACTTAAGCTCTGAAAACAGCGTATTTAATGAAATTGCTTGTCTGCAAAAAAATACAGCTATCTATATTACCCGTCATGGAGAATCCCCGCAGGGGCACCTTGAGTCATCAAGGTGTTGGTGTGTGGCGTCACCACGGACCCCGAGCCCCCATACCAACGCTGTTATCCGTACCGTGGCTATAGGTTGTAAGGTGAAGGGTTAGAAACCGCAAACGGTGGCGGTCGGGATCTTGGTCAAGCCCCGGCCGGTGGGCTCTTGCCTGGCTATCAGGCTGGAAGCTCCGGGACCCTGCTGAGAGTATGAGGGTGAACCTCAGTCGACATATCGGGAACCCTCAGTCTATACATGACGTATGGCATTTTCAAACCCAAAGAAAAATGATCGGTCTCTGAAAAGAGGCCGCACCGAAGTCCTAAGCAAAGAAAAAGTTTTTGAAACCTTTCCAAAGTTCCTAGTTATTCACTCAGATAA
The DNA here is from genome assembly GCF_013339745.2 of Dermacentor silvarum. NCBI lineage: Eukaryota > Metazoa > Arthropoda > Arachnida > Ixodida > Ixodidae > Dermacentor > Dermacentor silvarum. Next base: position 60,745,040 of record NC_051159.1, on the reverse strand, counting down.
TGACAAAGAACCCATTACATCGAAATCGGTCTTTAAGATCGCGAAGTCCCTAGAAAGATCAATTGGCAAGGAGTACCAGGCAAAAACTCTCGCGTCTGGTGACCTATTGATCGAAGTACAAACAAAAGCTGCAAAGCGAAGAACTTCAAAAACAAAAAGAAATTGCCGAGCAGAGCGTGGACAATCACACCACACCGTACTCTTAATTGCGTACAAGGGGTGATCTCCGAAAAGCAATTGACGAACGAAACAGACGCAGACATCCTAGAAAATCTCCGAAGCCAAGGTGTCAGCGCTGTTCGAAGAATCACCATCCGAAGAGCTAACGAAGAGATCAAAACTAAGCACATAGTGATCACGTTCAACCGCAGCAGTCTACCAGAAAGAGTAAATGTGGCACACATCAGTTGTCCCGTGCGAGCTTACGTCCCGAATCCGAGAAGATGTTTCAAATGTCAGCGGTACGGGCATGGCTCAGAGTCCTGCCGAGGAAAAGTTACGTGTGCAAAATGCGCAGAACATGATCATCCATCTGAGAACTGCGACAAAACAGTCATGAAATGTCCCAACTGCAGCGGTGCCCACGCGGCGTACTCGCGATCCTGCGAAACTTTCAAAAAAGAGAAAGAAATCATCCAGCTTAAAGTAAAAGAAAATCTAACTTTTCCGGAAGCGCGCCGAAAACATTCACTGTTTTCAGGCACACGCTATGCGGACGCAGCTCGTCGGGGGGCGGAGCGGCGTCTGGTGTCTACAGGCTGTCAGTACAGTTTCGCTGATCTGGCCTTGCCCCTCGCCCCCCGCGAGCAGCCACAGGCCACTCAAAAGGCCCCTGCTGTCGAAGCAAGGGCCCCAAAGCCGACCAAGGTGCCCCAAGTGGGTTCTCTTGTAGAGTCCACTGCGGCACCTGCTGTCCCTGCGGTACGTGCCCCTACGGAGAGTGTACCGCCAAAGAGCGCGACACCTTCAGGCACCCAGCTTGAACGAGTGCCTTCTGTGTCCAGGCTTTCTGAGGAAGCAATGGACACAACACCCAGTACATCGGGGACGCCTACCCCGAAACACCCTCCTTTGCCCACTGGCAGAGGGAAGGCAGGTCGCCAGCCAGTCGCTGCCCCTGGGAAGGGCACGTGACTATATATTTCCTACAGTAAAAACAGATTTTCCGTCACCTATCCCACGTTATTAACATATCAGAAAGTATTAGGATGCTAACAGCTACTCGATAAAATGGCTTTTATTGTTCACTGGAACTGTCGTGGACTAATACGTAACTTAGGTGACGTAAAGGATATTTTAAATCGGTTCTGTCCCCTAGCCGTGTGCGTTCAGGAGACAAATTTAGGCCCGAAGAACACGAACTTTTTGAAACAATACAAAGTGGTCCGCCGAGACCGTAACACCACTGGTCGGGTTTCAGGTGGCGTGGCCATTATTATGCACTGTATCACTACTATGCAAGAAATCCGGTTAAATACGTGCCTTGAAGCAGTAGCAGTTAGTGTAGTATCATTTAAAACATTAACTATCTGCTCCATATACATTCCTCCTCATACACAGGTATCAGTTAGAGACTTGGAGGAACTCGTTGAACAACTTCCAGAACCTTTTATATTGGTGGGCGATTTTAATGCACACAGTCCCTTTTGGGGAAGTCCGACAACAGATGGTAGAGGACAAACTATAGAAGATTTTATCCTAACAAATAACATCTGCATTCTTAACACAAATAACCCAACTTACTGCATACCAAGCACAGGAAGCATGAGTTGGTTTGATTTAGCTCTGTGTTCTCCTGATCTGTACGTCCACCTAAATTGGGAAGTACATGACAATCCATATGGAAGTGATCATCTCCCATGCCTTATACACCTCACACAACCAACTCCAACACCTACTAAACCACGGCGGTGGAAACTACACCTAGCAAACTGGACACTCTACACGACACATGCCGCATTAGAAAAAGAATACGACGAAAGCTTTAGCGTAGAGGAAATAAATGAAAGATTTACTGTCTGCCTTCTTCAAGCGGCATCTGTGTCAATACCCCAAACATCAGGTTTGGCACGAAAAAACCGAAAACCGTGGTGGACAGAAGAGTGTCGTACTGCAAAAAAGAAGCAAAATAAGGCTTGGGGCACCTTCAGGAGGTACCCAACATATGCCAACCTAATAAACTTCAAACAAGCCCGAGCTCAAGCACGTTACATCCGTAGAAGGGCAGAAAAAAGCTCCTGGCAAAACTTTGTATCCTCTATCAATAGCTCTACACCCACCAAAAAAGTCTGGGAGGGTGTACGGAAAATGAACGGCGATTACACAGCCTACACAATCCCTCTGTTAACTCCTCCTGGTATTAAAACAACACTCCAAGTGCAGGCGGACATTTTAGGGGAACATTTTGCCCAAGTGTCAAGCTCATCAAACTACAATAGTACTTTCCTTTCTTACAAAAACACAACAGAAAAACAGAAGCTACCTACCAGAGGTGGTACGAAGGAAGAGTACAATAGTCTATTTAGTACAGACGAACTACGTAACGCACTTGCTACACGCAAGCAAACAGCACCAGGCCTAGATAACATTCATTACGCAATGCTTCAACACTTATCTGAAGACGCAACAACTGCTTTACTCAAGTTCTTTCACAAAGTGTGGGTTACGGGCACAATACCGCAAGCATGGAAGAAGGCTGTAATCATCCCTTTCTTGAAAACAGGAAAACCACATACTCTACCTAACAGCTACCGTCCAATAGCCCTGACAAGCTGTCTGGCCAAATAATTTGAAAGTATAGTAAACGTCAGACTCATGTTCACCCTAGAGCAGCGTAACCTACTAGATACTAACCAATGTGGCTTTCGAAAGACACGATCAACATTAGACCATTTAGTCCGGCTAGAAAACACAATACGAGAAGCATTTATACATACACAACAGTGTCTAGCAGTCACCCACCGGGGTGGCTCAGTCAGCTAAGGCGTTGCGCTGCTGAGCACGAGATCGCAGGATCGAATCCCGGCCGCGGCGGCTGCATTTCGATGGAGGCGAAATGCAAAAACGCCCTGTGCTTGCGTTGTAGTGCACGTTAAAGAACCCCAGGTGGTCAAAATTAATCCGGAGCCCTCCACTACGGCGTGCCTCATAATCAGAACTGGTTTTGGCACGTAAAACCCCAGAAAGAAGAAGAAGAAGAAGTGTCTAGCAGTCTTCTTCGATCTAGAAAAGGCCTACGACACTACATGGAAGTTCGGAATTCTACGCGACTTGGCGAATATGGGAATAAAAGGTAGAATGCTGAACAGCTTAGCTGACTTTCTCTCAAACCGCACCTTTCAGGTACGCATTGGCACAACCCTCTCGCGCATTTTTATACAAGAAAATGGTGTACCACAGGGTTGCATCCTAAGTACAACCCTCTTTATAGTTAAAATGAATTCCATCGCAAAGATAATACCCAGCTCCGTCGAACATTCTATATACGTGGATGACCTACAAATAGCTTGCCGCTCTTCCAACATTAACACCTGCGAACGGCAGATGCAGCTAACTATAAACAGACTGTGTGAATGGGCAGACAAAAATGGGTTCCGATTTTCAAACGAGAAAACGTTGGCTGTGTTGTTCTCACGCAAACGAAGACTCCAGCCAGACCCCAATCTACACATAAATAAACATGTACTGCCCATGCGAAAGGAACACAAGTTCCTAGGTTTGGTGTTTGATAAATCACTAAGTTTCATCCCCCATATAAACTCATTAAAAACAAAAGCAAATAAGGCACTTAGCATACTAAAGATTTTATCTCGAAAACGCTGGGGCTCGGACAGAACGTGCATCCTACACTTATACCAATCGTTAGTGCGTAGCATTCTTGACTATGGCTCAGTTGTGTACGGATCAGCAAGGCCGTCATATCTTAGAAAACTAGATCCCGTGCATAACCTTGCCCTCCGACTTGCCACAGGTGCGTATAGAACATCTCCCGTTGCTAGCCTATGCGTAGAAGCTAATGAACCATCTCTAGATGACAGACGCTCTTTTCTTTTGGTTGCATATTCACTAAAAATCCGCACACTACCTTCACACCCGTGTTTTAACATTATTACGCAGTGCCAAACTAGAACCCTTTATACCAACAGACCATCTACTATAAGACCGCTTTGCCTTAGATTTGAAGAAATATGCAGAAAATTAAATATCCCACAGGAATATTTGCATGTTCTAAAAAGACCCCAAGCACTACCTCCATGGAATAACCTGCGTACCACCTGCGATTTTTCGTTAACAAGCTTCAAGAAGAGCGAAGTACCACGAGAGCACCTGATCCAAGAGTTCTACGCCATCCAAGAAAAATACCGGGATTTCACAGAGTTTTACACGGATGGATCCAAAACACACGAACACGTTGGCTGCGGAGTTATTGGAATAGGGTGGGAAAAAAGTGTACGTCTACCAAGTCATATCTCAATCTTCACTGCCGAACTTTTCGCACTCTACCTAGCGGTAACCAAAACAATAGAAGACAACAACCATAACACAGTTATCTACAGCGACTCTCTGAGCGCACTTCAATCTTTAGCATCCAAAAAACAGAGTTTACCAATTATAGGAGAAATACTAAAAACTATAGTAGAAGCAACTAAATATAGGAAACGTATAATATTCTGCTGGGTACCAAGCCATGTCGGTATAAGCGGAAATGAAAAGGCAGATAAGTGTGCAGCTATAGCAAAAAATAATCCCGTCGAACACTTAGAAATACCGTCAACTGACTGGATAGCAGAATTTCGGCGAGCACTGAAACAAAAATGGCAATTAAGGTGGAACGAAAGCATAAATAACAAACTCCATGTCATCAAACCAACACTTGGTGAATGGCAATCCTGTAGACACCAAGAACGCTTCATGGAAGTAGTTTTATGCCGACTTCGAATCGGACATACACACCTGACCCAAAACTTCCTTCTACATAAAGAACAACAACAACCAACTTGTGAGAACTGTGGAGAAATTTCATCCGTAAATCATTTTCTCATCTCTTGTCCGAAACTAGAACGAGAACGGAAGCAGATCTTTCATCACATATACGAAAAAAACATACCTTTTCACCCTGCACTATTAATTAAGGACGAACCTGAAGTAGAACTAAAACATGTCATCACATTTCTAAAAGCTGCACAAATACTACAGAAACTATAAGACACGTGTGCTTTAATACCCCACGAAAGTAACATAAACATACTTAATAACATCCGAAGTTTGCGCTAACCGGCACCTTGTGTTTGGCGCAGGATAGCCACAGTTGCTTTTGTGCCAAAAAACCCGACACACACACACACACAAGATACCTTGTTCCGTCAGCATGAATAAACATACTGCAGACATGGTAAACAAAGCGAGGAAGACGACAATTTCCCTCCTTCGCTTCCGCGCAAACGTAGAGGAGTGAAAAAGAAGTACTTCTATTGCGTCTTTTTGTACAGCGTCATTTATCGTATGTTCCCTCTAAAGACATCTAAAAATGTTTCGTATGCGTGCATAAAAGCGCTACCGCGTGTTTATTTGCGCTTTTATTATTCGTGCGCATATATTTTTTGTGTTTCATTGCTGTCAAATTGAGACGGCCGAGGGTCCACGTTTGTAGCAGACGACACGCTCTGCGGGTGCCGCGCTGCCCGTTCTGCGCCGCCGTCGCCGCCGTCGCCGCCGGTCTCCGCCACTCAGCGCAAGCGTACATGGAAGCAAGCTGTTGAGTGTTTTCCGCGCGCCTCGACAGATGGCGCTACGCGATGTATAATTTGCGTTGCACGGTTTGTCCCCAGCGAATGCGTTGCGCGGTGGCGGAGTCGGCGCTCCTGTTTATCTTACTCCGTGCTCTCAACTGAGTGTTTATTACACGACACGCAAACGCAAAAGCAGTGTGCATTTTCTGTAAATAAATAAAAACAAGAACAAAAAACACAATAGGCAAGATAATCTGTTGAATGCTTGTGAGTGTTTCTGGAGTATTCGATCTCCTTATCGCTTAATCAGAAAGAAGACTGCGCACTGTTTCTGCTAATGTTACATGCTTCTAAAGTTATGATTTTGTTCATGTCGCTGTGCATGTCTAGGATTAACCTGTTAGTAAGCATTGACTCGCATTGATGCTTCATGCAGTGCTCTACAATCTTTGGGAATCGGTTCTTCTTTTACATTTTCTTTTTTTGCTGGTGTTCTCGTAATGTGACGTTTCAGAATCTTCCAGCTTGTCCGATATAGCTACTGCCGCAGAACAGAGGTACCTGATAGATTGCATTTGTGGCGCAGGGAATGCGCATGCGCATTGCTTTAGCCTTCGCACCTTGTGTAATAAACATTCAGTTGAGAGTCAGCTTTCTCTGTGTGTGGTTCTTTGTCGTCTGTGTCGTTTCTCGTGCTGAAAAAGCTGTTTCAAGATGAATCAAGACCACTAGCTCGACTTTCAGTCCTTTTCAAAGAAGCTGTCTTACGTATATGCAGCACACGTACTTAGTGTACGCACAAACACAAAAACGTAAGAGATGAAATGCATGGGGAAAAAGTTTATCCCAACTGCGCAACTTCGGCCAGTATAATGTAACGATGCTATACTAATGCTACTTTTTTTACATGGATAAGTAAGGTGATGATCCTTTTCAGAAGGCTATCCTGGAAAGGCATCCCACAACATCACAAAGGTAATAAATACATTATAAAATGACGCATTACAAGTCGACTCGTTGTAACTCGCACAAAGGGTATCGATACATTGCTATTGATTTCTTATCAGGGTGATAACGTAGGCGGTGCCCTGCGGACGTTGGTTTTCATCATGATGCAATTAGAAGCCTTGAAAGCAAAGAATATTTTTTCTGGGGAGCTACCAATATATATTAGCAGTTAATCTTGTGCTTATCACATTAATTTGTGAGGCGCTATGTCAGCACTTTTACTGCTGACTGCCACCAGAACAAGACGTCGTGAATGAGGAAAGTCACGGACAGACTGTTGACGAAGCTTTCTCGGCGTTGGCAAAGTTGTGTGTAAAAAGCTGGCGTAGGAAACGACGGACGTGCATCCTTTTACATCACAAGCATCTCAGCCGAGGCCAACGAACGTTCGTGAAACTGTTTTATGAACCCAGGGGTTCCGTGTAACGTTTACGCACAGAAGCTTCCTTCCGAATTCTATTCTTGAGGCACTTAAGGTACGGTGTAACATAGTGAGACACTACACGATTTAATTGCCATGTTAATAACCTTTGTATTTTGATGCACTTGACTATATAGCTGCCATCAAGTACCTACCACGCAAAAGAAACGTATCGGTGTTTTTAGTAAAGCACAAGAACTATAAAAAATGGAGATGCAGTCACGGTGCTGTGAAGTAGGACCAAAACTTACGTAGGGATGACATGCCACATTATAGTGCTTCACAATGATTTCAGAGGGGATGCAATAGAAAGGCGTTTATAGGTCCCGAAGAAAGTTGAAGTGACACAGCTAAAGCCAAAACAAGTTTACAGTCTTTCACAAACTTGGTGGTGGTGATTATTTCTAATATGAGCGGCCCGCAGACCCTGCGAAAGGGAAATGGTTATGAAAGTGGGACTGTCAGCAAGGTAAGATCACCAGCGTAGGCATCTGGTGCAGCTCAGAGATCTCATCGAAATGCGCATCCAATAAGCCTACAGCAGCCTTCACAAAGCACTTAGTGCATTATACAATATACCACTACAAATTATGTACAAGAAAACAGGACAACGCTTTGAAAAGTATAGCCAACCTTAAGATCAATGCAGTTAGTTGCATATAACACACGTAATCCGTAACAGTGGGAAGTAGCACGAAGTCGTACTAACAATGGTAAACAGTTGCTCTGATACCAGCTACCTTCACTGTTGAACCGGTTACAACAAAAAATGGTGTTGAAATTGCAAACATAACATGGCAAGAGCTTGGTGACTTGTTCTTGTAAATATTCTATACCATTACTTGATTTCATTCGACTGTGTATTTGCACCAATCCCTCCAATGTTCCCGCTGGTTCTCTATGTTGCCTTACAGTATTTCATAATTGGTTTAATGTAGCTAAAACTGTTTACATCAGGTTCCTGTTATCCTAATGTTTAACAATCTTCTACCAACATGTATAATTATTCCTGTGTATATATAGTTTTTTTTTTCATTTTCTCCGCTCATTCATTTCTTATAATTTTTTGTCCAACGCACTGTCCGTTGCTGTCATTCTAAGGGGGCTGTCGCCCCGTCAAGCTACTCATTGCAGTAGGTTTTTGTGACTGCTGCTTTCTTTCGTGGAAAGGCAAATAAAGCAAATCAAAATCATAAACCCCCAGGATAACTGCCGGCCAATCGTAATAAAGTGCAAGTTATAGCTGAGATAAACTGATGAATGACAAACAGAAAACTTTGTGAATTCGGCCGCTATAGCAACCACAATGCTTTCGGCACTAATGTGACGTAAATCGACCGCGAACGTGAGCCTGTAACTTGTAAGAGTGTGGTGAGCCAAGCCTCGCCGGAGAACCACGGTAGCGCATCCTCGCGGCATCGTAGCTGTCGGGAGGGAAACGCAATTACGAGCGGCCGGAGCGCACTTCTTGAGGCGGGTCTGTAATTGGCAGTCTCCCATGCTCACGGCCAGAATTGCTGGCGCGCGATGGTTGGTTGACTTACGCAGCCGCCGATGATCCCTTAATCACCGCACGCTGTCACCTAGAGTGGAAAGTGCGCCGCGATTATGGCGGATGGCACAAAACCAGGTATTGTGGTTCGCCAGGAGGCGTTATGACCGTAGAGGCCACATATTGAAGGTCAGATAACGTTTTTCGCTTGCAAGAACCCAATTATCAGAGCTGAAGCCACGACACTGTGAATAAACTTCGATGAGTATGACGACTCCTTCCTGAAACCTGAACCTAGTGTGAACCTAGTGTGAATGCTTTCCGCTAGCCGATTATTTCATAACTGTTCTTAGCCGAGGGTAAACCCGGTCAGATTGTTGTTCCGCTCACAGAAATTTTATTTAACGAGGTTTATTTCTCGTACACAACACAAAATGCTATCACTCATAAAACGAAATTTGTAGACACATAACACGCATTCACTTGTTCAGCACCATTGGGGATGAATTGCAACAAATGATTTGGGACCCTGTAGTTAAACTCCTGTAGATAAACAGGCTCCTTACTCGCCTGATATGGCCCCCCGTGACTTCTGGCTGTTTCCCAAAATCAAGAGGCCATTGAAAGGAGCGTGATTTCAGACAAGAGAGGACATTATGGCTGCAACGACAGCTGAGCTTAACTCTATTCCGAAAGCAGCCTTCTCGGAATGCTTCCAACAATGACAGCACCGCTGGGAGAAGTGTGTAGAGTCCCACGGAGACTACTTTGAGGGTGATTAGATTTCCAACGCTCCAGTTATGCCAGTTTTTTTTTCTTCGGCCAAAGGTTGGATGCTTTTCTAACAGACCTCGTAATTAAATATTCTGCCACCAAGCTTCGCCTATCGGAAATAAGTCGACGAAGAGAATGGACATCGGTGAAAGTCGAATCGGCCTCGAATCAATGCGCTTCGTTTCTTTGAGCACACACAATACTAGATCTCCCCGGCTTCGGTCAGCTCTTACGCGCGCGCGCACTACGAAACGTCTGCTACTAGCCACCTTCAAACCGATGAAGAGCTCTCAGAGACGTAATTGCTTTTCAAGTTAGTTCCTATTGGCGAATGATGAATGATGAAGGTGAAGATACATTTTTTTAAGTTAGAAGGACGGGTTGGATACTAGTACCTCCACGTAAGCGGAGAAAGTAACATTCTCATCCTGATTCTTGTCGCTAAAATCGGTTTTAGTAGTTTTTCTTAGCCAGAAGTTCTGCGCATGAGTCCTAGCCGCTTAGACGACGGAGCTTTCGCGGAAACCAAGATCCTGGGACCTGGGCCGAAGTCCTCTAGTATGCAGAAGGCCCCAAAAGCGCTAATGCGCTTTTTGATGAAATGCGAACTAGATAAACGCTTATGAGTAAATATTCATCATGAGAGAACATAAAGGCGAGTGAACGTTCATTTACGAGAGCGTGCACAATTGCTCTCCTTCTTACCTTCTCTTTCTTTCCCTCGTCCCCTTCCCCATGTGTAAGGTAGCCAACTGCACGAGGCCCTGGTTAACCTCCATGCCTTTCCCTCTTCTGTCTCTATCTCTCTATTGGCTTAAACACAGCACGATGTGACATCGCCTGGTAGATTGACATATACTGATACTGTATCCTCAATTCTCGTGTCAACTCGCGGTATTCAGAAGAATTTTCAGAAGTGACTTTCGTCGTCTGTGACGACACGTATGCTCTCAACCAATTCGGTGATTATTTTCGCGATAACTGGCGGCAATAGTTTCCTTAAACCATTTGCTTACCGGGATGGATATCCAGGATGAATATGTTACGTAATCACTTATGAGTGAATTTTTAAAATTATTAAAAGCTAGGTGCCCAATTCGGCAACCAAGGGCTGAGAAAGTTTGTGCGAGTGGTGTCTCTATATTATTTCCACCGTGTTCGCGGTCGCTTGTCCCGCAGCAGCCTCTGGTACGGTTACATTCATGCCTGCGACTGAAGAGTTGAAGTCGAGGGGTTCGGGCTTAATGCGATGAGTATCAATCTCCCTTTCTGGCAGTGGCGAGAGAACAATAGAAAAAGGGAGCTTCAAGAATGCCGGGCGGTCTGCATAACCCACGCTCCCGTTGTGTTGTTCGTTGTTTATCTTCTTCCGTTTCACGTTGTCAGACAGCCACCGTTTCTTTGCATGGAGGCGTCTTGAAGCAATGTTTGCATATTAAATAAATATACGCGGAATGTTTGTAATGGCTTGCTACAGTAATGCATAGCTTGAATACAGCATTTCTTGAACTAGCAGATGCTGTCAAATTGAGTCTTTAGAAATTAAGCATTTTAAAGCCATAGGTGTTCAAGAGGCAAAATCCGCTTTCTCGGCACGCAAAAACCACGCGAAGGCTTCTGTGAACTGCCCGTTTAATAAGAGACGTGGAAATACGGATCCTTACGACATTTAAGTACGATAATTTACGCGTTTTTTGAACGTGACTTGCGTATGCAGTACAACAAACGCAGTACATGGCAACTTTGTTACCAGTGAGGGAATGGGAAGGATTTTAGACATTCAGGAATATATACCTGACTAAGGATTTGACATCGCTTGAGAACTGGTCTGACCTCGGCCTAACAGCAAAGAGACACTCAATTCACCTCACTGTATGACCACTTGACTTTATCCTATGACTTTATCCGTAATACCGATACTGAGACCAACACGGCAGCGCTAAATTTTGAAACCTCATGCAACGCCATTCCATGGAGTCCAGTGGTTAAGGTGAAACGGAATAATGTTCCCACTATCTTATTATTAGTGCTTTTTAGAAATTCGCACTTCCTTACAAGCTTCATCAGCTCTGCGGTTTGCCGCTGCCAAGCCAAGAACCGCAGGCATTTTCGAGAGAACGTGGTTGTGGCGTAAGCGAAAGAACGGATGTCCTCGCGTGGTTAACGTCCAAATCGACTTATTTATATTCGTTCTTCTGGGCACCCGCAAGAGGGTGTAAAAGCGAGGCACCCACTACTTCGGCATCGGAGCCCGCTTCGCGTGTTAGTGCACGTTTCCGCTCAGTGCGGCAGCGCCCCAAGTTTACGTCTTCATTTCTGCTTACGGAGTGAGTGAACGAATGATTAAAAAAAGGAAGATAAATAAAAGGCGAATGCCTTTCATCGGGCTTCTGCTAGCTGCCTGAACGCGTGCATTCTTTGCTCGCCCCCCTCTATCGATTCTCTGTCTAGGGAATGAAAAAATAAATCAATTATTTATTAATTATTAAACTAAGTAAATCAATCTTACAGCGTTGCCGTTGCATCTCATCTGCACCTCAGTTGGTTTTCATCGGACAGCGAGCGGTTGCAACGAGTGTGATAGCCTTTGCTTGATTCGCTCAGATGTTTCTCCGCCGGCGTGACTCTCTGCCCTGGGTCCCGTCGTCATCTTGATTAAAATGAGGGCGTTTAACAGCACAGGAAATTGGACGTGCCGTCAGCATAAATTGATATGCGATTAAGAAAAACTCATGAAAACGCCATTTACACGTCCGGCAAGGAACTAGATTTTGTCCACTGCCTACCTTACACTACGCATGTGGGAATGGAGAGGGGAGAGAAAGAACGACAGAGTCAAGAGAGAGGGGTTTTCATATTGATGAAGTTCGCCAGGCAAGGGACAGCATGTATATTAGGAGGACAATCAAAGTTGTCAAGTCATTTTAACTATCGTCCTCCACACGATACAGGCCACCCCAGCTCAGGATTAAAATATCCGTCCCGTTTTCGTTCTATATATCTCGTGACTTCCGCGAAGTGGTACTATTTTAAGGATTGTTTCGAATTATCAAAATATAAGCCCAGTCACACAAGAAACGAAATTACTTTTATCTCTCAGTACACTGGTAAAGCGCTGAGCATGGGCTCTGCTCCATTCTGTAAGCTTTTCATGTATATGTGTTTGCAAAACAGGCGATGGTCCGAGTTCTGTACAGAAGACTTGAGTGCCGGGCATAAATTATGCACCCGCTTCAGAAACGCTTTCCAGGTGAGGTTTGAAAATCGGCATCCATGGACATTTCAGCTTACCGACTCTGAACAAGGTTAGCCAACCATATCGTTAATAACCAAAATATTGGGCATGGACTATTTCTTCTGGGAAGCACGCGTATATAGTGTCGTAGGGGAAACCGGTGCTTTCACGTTGAGTTGCTGTGTTTCCTTGAAGCGGTGTAATAATTTATATTAATGTAAAGTAGACTTCTTAAATGGCCACACTACCGCCCCCCCCCCCTCCCCTCTGCCCTCCGATTGGAGTTCTGTGGTGATCTTTTTATTACAATCGCAAATACCCTGCATTCAATCATGACAGCTGTTCTCTCTGTCAGACCATGCAGGGCTGCGCGCCCTTAATTAACACAGGCAGTATTGGTATCAGAAAATGGTGCCACAAGTAAGCTACTTTAGTGTGCCTCATTAGCTTTGTATTGACGCCGTTTTTAGCTTCTGTAAAGCCCGGTCGACCTTTGACAGGGCTCATTTCCACAAGCAGTCGTTTTGCAGCGAGCATGCGATGTTCACCTTATTTCTCAACTGCCATGCGTAAACGTGATGTTGCGGTCGAGCTCCTTATATCTTGAGCGCTTATTTTTCAAAAGGCGGGTCATAATTATCCATAAAAACAGAGCGTGCCCCAAGTCAGATCAAAACGGAAAGCAACACATTACAACAATTCCAGCAACACCGTCCCACGTACACTGTCTTCACATCACTCGGCATAGTTCACAGGCCTCGGTGGGGCTAATAAAGTACCCTAGGCGTGCAGTTCGGTCTATCAAAACAAATACAATGGCAGCTATAACTGCAAAAGTGGTGCACCATCCGGTACACCTGTGGGGAGACATTTGTCATTAGATGAAAACAGGTTTAGACCGCAATGCGTAAAGTGCATGTGATAGCAGTACTGACTGTCGCTTTCAGTCAAGGCCACGCCTTCTTGATAGAGTAAGAGCAAGTCAGGTGCTGCACAGCAAGTCCTTCAGTAGTGACCAGCGAAATGTTCGTTGCCCAGAAACGAGAACTACACGAGAGAAGGTTCTGAGATCTGTCAAGCCAGCGACTGATTAAACTGGCAATAAAGTATTGGGCGTTAAATGGCATATGGGCAGTAAGTTCTATTAGGTGCTTCTAGATATTTTTTCGATGAGGGGTGCCTGTAGGGTTTCATTTTAATACGCATACGCCGCATGAAAATCTGTTTGAATTTGAAGAAAAACCAAGTTGGTTATTATTTACAGCCTGCGCCGAAAGAAGTGCTGCCATAAACGAAATAGTCATAATGACCGGAGAAGAGCTTCATACTATCGAGAGCCTGCACAAATGTGTTTGCCGCCTACATGGGTACATGCGCACAAGATCAGCGCACTTTTAGACAGCCCATCGTGGTTTGCAAAACAATTAAGGGGCCTAACCTTGCTTGGTATTTATGGTGAGACGAAGCAAGCGGAAACTTTTAGGCGAAGCAAGTCGAGATTCGACGAAGATCGACCGCAACAGTATGTACTGACCGGCGAATTATATATAGGCCTAAACATGTATAGAGGGCCCTTAGATAGGATAGCGCCCTTCTTTTGTTGCGAAGCATGGTGCAATATGATTTCAATGCCACAAGTTTTTGTTACCATATACTTAGCTCTTCTTTACTCTGTTTATATAATAAAGTAAAGTGTTAAAACGTAATAAAAGCCCCAGAAATATCCACAACATTTCACTACTTTGCAATTGAACTATGCACATTTCGGAGCATTGGTATGTATTTCTGATTTCAGGTTTTAATATAACCAGTTTGATAGCCAGCAATCTGGACCTTCAAATAAAATTGGGCGTTCTTCCCAAGAAACACGCTGACGCATAACTCACACAAAACTCAGCATCATCCGCTATAATACATTACATGCTTAGTGGTTGTACTTTATGCAGGTTATCTTTATTCCCTGTGAAGAAGTTAGTTTTCAATGGTCCACAAATGATTTAGACATTTAGGCACCCTAACTTGATCTCCTGCCTAGGGTCAAGCGTGAAGTAGGACAAAATGGCAAAAAGACGTACAGGTCAGTAGCGCACCCAGGATCTCTGCCAAGGGGGGGTTGACAGTTTGCCAATCCCATCTAAACAGCACTAATTTCGATTTCTTCACGGAAATTGTCGGAAAAATGCGCTTTTTGCGAGTGTGCAGACGATTGCGCGTCTTACATCTTAGTTGCAGTACTCAAATGCGTAAGGAAAGAAAAGGGGTTAAACAAAAGGGGGAGTTAAGTCGGCCTCAGGGGGGGGGGGGGGGTTACAACCCCCGAATCCCCCCCCGTCGGTGCGCCACTGGTACAGGTCATTTTGTCTTAATCCATGCTTGACCCGTTCGCCAATTAGGGCTTTTTGATCCACTGAGCATGGTCTTTTCGAGAAAAAAAAAAGCTTTCAGGAACACTACACGGACCACGTAACTTTCTGTCGCCAGAATCCGCTCCTTTTTGTTTCCGCTTTTCCTTCATGCGTACACTCTCTCACACCTTAGTTTGCGCTTTCCGCTCATTTCGTATGCGTTAAAATACTACCTTGTGAACTAGAGATGTGTTGTCATAAACTATTTGCATGTGGCTGCAATTATGAAAACGAACGCAGAATATTGCCTGTCTCGAAACTCACGCATCCACCGATATATCATGTGTTTCTCTGAAGACTTGAATAAATTTAGCAAAATCACCTGTGGTAGATAGCACAATTCTAGATCTGAAAGAGGGGGGCATTACTTGGATGAGAAATCGAAATGCAAAATCAAGTAATTAACAAAGTTCACTAATTAGGTTTCCAACGAATTGCCTTACGGCACCTATTGCAACTTACAAATTGTATCCGATGAAAGTGAAAGAAATATGCACTCCGGGTGACGCCATTTTAAAGATAAGCCCCATAAATTTTGCTGTAAAATGCACTGTCACTCCACTTATATTTGAACAATGCGCCGTTCTATGCATTGAAGCATGAAAGTAACCGGACGGCCAATGTATTTCTTCGCAACGTTCGGGAATTACTATATCAAAACTGGTGTCCTGCTGAGAATTGGTTCCAATTGAATCCGCCTTGTGATCTTCCTGGCTACAATTTGAATGAAAGCACGTATACAGCTGCTCTCAAATTTCGCGTTAGATAGTATCGTAATCGTTAATAATTTTTTTTAATTTCAATATTTGTCGTAAGGCAATTAGTTAAAAACGTAATGAGTGAATTTCTGGTCATCGATTGATTATGCATTATGAGTTCGAGTGGAAAAAAATGTCTGCCTGTTTCAGTAATAGAGCTCAAGGATTAGAATTGTGCTGTCTGTCACACGTGATTCTTAAAGATTGCCTAAAATTTTCGCAGAAACATCCAGTATATCAGAGCAATATCTCGCACCAGCTCTTTCAAGGCGAACCTTTGTAGCAATAAAAACGGTTTCCAGCTGCCTTTTTCTTTTTTTTTTCGACAGGCTTGTAAAGTATTTTCTAGGTGTTTCCATTTGTCAACTTCGAGTAGCTGCCGCGACTTCATCCCTTGCATCTATATACGCTGGATAAACGAGGATCTCTCTATATCCCGGAGGCGAAAGCAGAAAGCACAAGCAATCTCGACTTTCTGAGTGATTGAGCCGGTCACGGAACGACACCCCATCTGAACAGAATGCGCGCCAACAGGTGTAAATTTGCATGTGAATCGTTCGAAATCTGCATGTTTAAGCCCCCCCCCCCCAGACTTTAGTACAGTACGTCATGCTGGCTAGACGTGCTGCGACCGCTCCTGTACAGCCTCACAACGGCGCAATTCATTTCCGTGGCATTAGAAAGGAAAGAAGCAGACAGCAATTGCACGCGGAACATTCCACTGCCGCGACTTGACACCACGGCGACCAAGCTCGTATTTGCTTCCTCGGGGCGGTTATCCATCGAGGCAGCCAACACTTTTCTGGTTTCCTTTGTTTTGTTTCTTTATTTTATTTTATTTTTATTTTGCATTCAGTGCGCAATTTAAAATGACAGGGCTGTGACCGACCCCCTAGCTGTCGTAAGCACATTCTTGGACCAGTGCATTGCCCTTGTGGTTCAGCCATGGTACCGCATTAGACGCGAACTTGCTCGGTTAGCCTCGTATGTGGAGAGTCAGCAGCGGTGCGCGTTAGTTCGCCAACGGCAAGTGAGCTCGCGTCGCAGACCGTGCCGCGATCGCGAAAATTGCCACGGCTCTTGCAAATATTGTAGAGAGTGTAAATGTTCTAATTTAGTAGGACGTTCCGGCGGGCTAGTTGGTTCGTAGCTTTTTACACGTTTTTAAAAACCACGCGAAAAAAAAAAAAACGGACACACGAAAGAAACACACGTGACACCACGAGCGCAGTGGTGTCTTGTGTGCTTGTTTCATGTGTCCTCGTTTTTTTTTCTTTTCGCGCAGTTCTAAAAATGTCTCAAATATTGTAAGCATCTCAGCATTTCTTCCCCTCTCCTTTGCTGCTCAATATTTCTCTCTCCCCTTCCTCAGTACAGTCAATTGTTCTCTATCCCCCAGTGATAGCCGATGTTAGGTGGTTCCAGCATAACTCCCTGCATCCTTTCGCTTTTCTAACAACAAGAAATTATACTTTAATGCGACCGTTCGATAAAATTTTTGGATATGGAAGCCTCAAGAAAGCAAGTTTTATCGGCTATGTACACCCGCGAACAAAAGTGCACGGACCACAGGGTCGCCGAAAAAACTGAATTTATTCGTAATTAACATGCATAAACTGAAATTTACGAGTACACTGGAAAGTTCGCCATGCCATGTTTGAACTGCAGTCCTCAATTTCAAGTTGCATTCGCAGGCAGTTGAAAAAAGTCGGCTTGATCACGCATTCCCTGGTCCGTATACTTTTTCTCACGGCTGTAGAAGTGTTGTCTGTGTTTAACATTCTGAAGTCAGAAGTCTCGCTTTGCGGACTGTAGAAAGCACGTGCAGAAGATGCGAGTCCTGCACCCTTTCTTGTGCGCCTATATAGATTATGACTGAGCCCCACACGACGCTCTCCTTGAAGATGCATATAAAATAGTGGCAGGTATTCTGTGATTATGCGTGCATAGAAATCCGTAGTGAAGCCCGGCAGTGCATGAAAGACGCTGCGACATTTGAATAACCTCAGAAGCAGATTTCAACCGGGTATGAAAAAGCCTGGGAGCTTCAGCCTGCTTCAGAAAACTCGTACGCCATACAACGTGCGTACATTACGTCCCTTTATACAAGGCATACACGGTCCAGAAACACACGTCGGGCCGGCTGATTTTATCGGCGTGCTCCCGCGCGCACGCGCGTGACCAAGCCCACGTCTTCAGCGCAGTCCGGGCCTTCAGCGCAGTCCGTGCCTCGAACACTACCCACCGAGCGTGAACTCGGTGAGGAGTGTTCGAGGACTGACAAGCACTAAGTTACGTGTTCACCACTTCCGCTCTTACGCGCTGCGCGTTGTCTTTGTTATCTCTCCTCAACTTGTCTGTTCGGGCTACTGATTTAGATGAAGTTCAAAAAACAAAAACAAGGTGCCAATAACTTGGACATCTTGGACATTGGGAATACAATTATTGTTACCAAGAGGCTATTCTGTCTTCGTTTTACCCATAACCTTTCTTTATCTGCTCATCGCTCTCTCTCGTATCTTTTTTTTTTACTCTCTATGCGTCTTCGACCTAGCCGAATTCGGCACACGTATGCAGAGAAACGGTGCCGTGGAGAACCAACGTGGCGACAGAAGCACACGCTGGGTTCCTGCTACCCTGTTATAACAATAGGGGTCTTTTCATTAGCACACACTTCACTAATGAGAGGCTGCACCACCGCCCCTCTTCCGGTTAATGTGCCTCCACCCCGCAGCTCACAGTTGGCGACCGTTTTGTCGCTTTCTGGCTTCTTTCAGAGCTCTGTATGTGACTCTCCTATACTTTCGCAAAGGTTCGCTAGATTTCTTTTGCCATTTTCCGTGGCATATGGGAATGGGAGTGGCTTACAGCGTTATGCAATCGCGAGAACAAACGAGATTCCAGATTCTAATTGCGTTGCTTTCTTAGGTTACAACGGAAATTAGATTTCAGTACCTACTAGTGTGGGCGAGCCGTTGAATTGGCGTGGGAGGTATTGATGCCACACACGCGCAAAAAGCGCTCTCTTCATTCATCACAAGGAGCGAATTTATTTACGCATAGGGTGGCATCGATAGCTTTCTTCCCCAATACAATGCAACTATATTATTATTATTATTATTATTATTATTATTATTATTATTATTATTATTATTATTATTATTATTATTATTATTATTATTATTATTATTATTATTATTATTATTATTATTATTTTTCCATCCAGACCAGCTAAGATGCGGTCTCTACTGAATGAGCTTAGGGGAATCAAGTCGAGCTCCTACTTAGACCCGATACTAAAAGGTTTCGGTGCTCCGTCGCAAGCGGTGGCTAATAATTTCAATGTATCATTTTCTTCATTGGCTTCCGATATGGGAACGCCCCTTAATCTGCAGAACCTTATCGCAGTTAGCAGTTCGGTATCAGATTCAGCACTTCTGCCCTCGATGGCTGAAGACGGATTCCTTCGGTTGCTTTGTCGGTCAGAAACCAGCCGTGCTCAAGGCTTAGATGGAATATCAGCTGAATATATAACACGTAATATCAGTGTGCTAGCTGGGCCGATTCTTTTTATTTTGAACAGTATTCTAGACACGTGTGTTGTACCCGATGAAATGAAGAGAGCACACGTTATTCCAATATTTAAGGGCGGAGATGCGTCAAAACCAGAAAACTACCGCCCCATATCCGTACTTCCTTCTTAGCACAACTGCTAGAAAGGCACTTTCTTGATGCTATGGGGAGCTTTGCTCTTAAGCCCAACATTTTATCGCCCTCGCAGTACGGCTTTGTTCAAGGCAGCGGTACGTGGAGACTTTTTGAAATCTTGTCAGATATTTTACACGAAACATTTGAACGAAGCCAGAGGGCTTGTGGACTCTTCTTGGATATATCAAAAGCATTGGACTCGGTTAACCACCGTATTCTATGCAGTAAACTGCAGTATGCAGTACAACTATGGCTTTCGGGGACATTTTCTCGATTTTTTTTAAATAGTTATCTTTTGAATCGCTCTCAAATTGTTTGTTTGAACGATGACAAAGCACACTGCGGTACCTCACAGCAGGAGTGCCACAGGGTTCAGTGTTGTCACCATTTTTATTTGATTTATACGTATGCGACTTGGGACAGGTAATTGGCACAACCACTCTTTTTCAATATGTGGAGGACACTTTGCTTGTTTCAAGACACATGGAATATGAAAGGGCTGTTACTCTGCTTCAACTTGATGCAGTTAATGTTATAGACTGGTGAAAAACCAATTAAATAAGAGTTAATGCCCGAAAAACGCACTTAGTCTGTTTTAAAAATCTCTTACAAGTTATTGATGCCACTTTGGCTGTCCTTTTGCATGGCACACCGGTTGAATATGTAGACAGTGTTAAATATTTAGGAGTTCACTTTGACAATGCTTTATCATGGAACGTCGTTATGGCTTCCATTTGTGCAAAACTTCGACGAGCTGCGTGCTTACTTTACCGCGTCCGAAGCTATGCTCCTATTAAAGTAAAGGAAATGATCGTTCATGCGCAAGCTTATTCGCCTATAAGATATGGTATCTGCTGTTTCTTTAATTGCAGCAGCTTTTGGAAAGCCAAGGTAAGCAGGTGATTACAAAATATTCTAAAAAAGTGTAGCCTACAACACAAACATTGATACGGATAACTTGTTCAAGTCTCTGCAAAAACCGAACTTAGAGTCAATGTTTCTTTCTGTTCTTGTGCCGCGATATTTCTTCAACGAAAATCTTCGCGTACCTGTTATAAAACACATGAATCGACGCAATCCCTCAAGATATGTGGTTCCTCGGGCAAGAACTAATTATGGTAAAGGGCAACGACAGTATTATATTCCGAATTTGTTTAATGAACTCCCCACTTCACTACTGGAACAACGAACTTTATCCGGCTTAAAGAACGCCGTAAAAAAGGGGGATATAAAGATATATTCTCGTATGAAGCTTTTATTTATGTCTGTGTGTGCATTGTGATTGGTTTAGACATTACACCTATATCTATTTAGCGGTTTTTCTTTAGAACGTGTGCTAATACAGTGTATATTCGTGTAATAGCGTGATGCGTTTTGTTTGAGGATGACATGTAGCACCTTTTTTACTCGATCAACCGCTGATGTTGCCGGGCCAAGTACCTCAAGCCACTGGTGGCTTTGACAGGCCCGTTTCTTGTACTCTGTGTTCCTTTGTGCAATAAAAATGATTATTATTATTAATATTATTATTATTATTAAAAATACTTCTCAGCTGTGTCATGTTTCGTATCCCACGGAAGATCACCAGAGAACATAGACCTTTTCATGTTCCTGCCTGTCATCACGAACACTCAACCGTCCACAAGATACAGAGTCTTTACAACGCTTACTTTCGTGATCTTGATATCTTTCATAACTGCTTGTCATCGTTCTTTTCCGAGCTTTGCCTTGTGTTATAATTTCATGCATTGTTCAAGTGCCCTTCTCCTCCTTTTTCTTTTGTATTTACTTTGCGCTTTGTTCTTGGTACTCTCTTCTTTTCACAATTTTTATTTTTAATCATTTATATTTTAATGATATTCCCCTGCAGTGTTTTGTTTTTGGTTTGTAATGTATGTGTGCGCCAGCACTCAGACCTTCGGGTTGTTCCTGGGCACGTTAAATAAACATGATTGATTGATTGATTATTATTATTATTATTATTATTATTATTATTATTATTATTATTATTATTATTATTATTATTATTATTATTATTATTATTATTATTATTATTATTATTATTATTATTATTGTGAAATAACCTGGAGCAAGCTTCTGCGGCTGCGCAATTCTTCGTCCCAAGCATGGCCCGAGTATTCAACTGGAAGGTTTAGGCGGTGTTCCTGATTGCCCGCTAAGCTGCTCTCCAAAGTGGCCGCTGCTAGCTTCGACATCGCACCGAACCGTGGCGCCTGGATCCTTTATCGGACTATAACAGACGCTTCGAATCAACAGTGCTCCGCAGTCGGTGGCGAAGTAGTCACCGAGTACTCATCGCCACGTTCATTGTCTTGGCAGGTGAACCATTAATTCTGAGAGCATAGTTGTTTGCCAGAGCTGCCGACTACTGCCGACTGCTGCCTAGTTATGTTGAACCTTGTGCTAATGTTATAAGTATACTTTGTTTTATTGTGTTGAACATTGTGCTGATGTGATAGGTATTTAGCGAGCAGTATATTCAGCCTTGTCAATTTTATTTCTTTTTCCCTCTGGGTGTGTGACCATGCCTGACCGAACCAGATGTCAATCGTGTTTGGAGAAGCTGCCAGGTGATGGCAGATTCCTGACGTGTTTGGATTGCAAGCTAGGCTATCACCTAGGCAAAAACTGTTCTGGAGTGGCTGAAAATACATTTACATCAATGGGCCTGGCAAAAAGAGAGGCCTGGAAATGCAAGCAATGCAGAACTCTTGCAAGTGATAACAGCTTATTGACAGCCCATAATCCTGAAGGAACGGCAGTGGCTGGGGATCCTGGCTCTTTCGCAAAGGAATTAAATGCTCTCAGAGAATAACTAAGGGGTATTAAGGACATGATGGTTGTTCTTCTGCCGCTCCGAGAAAAGCTCGACGAGCTCTTGGCGATGAAACCAAAAATAGATGAAGTGCTGTCAGTGAAAGAGACTGTAGTTGAACTGCAAAATTATGTACAGTTTCTGTCATCAGCCTATGACACAGTTGTGATAAAGACAAAAGAGTCTGACTCGGCCTTGAAATGCCTAGAAACTCAAGTGGTGTCGCTGACGGAGACTGTGAATGCCCAATCCACTGAGATTCTTCAGTTGCGGGCTGATATTAATGGTTGTGAGCAGTATAACAGACTGTCGAACCTGGAGCTACACGGGCTTCCACTTTCACCGGGAGAAAACTTGCGAACTACTATCGCGGATCTTGCGCAGAAGCTAGAAATACTAGATTTTGAACCCCGTGACGTAGTTGCGATCCACCGTCTGCCTGCCAGAAAAGATAAAACGCCTATCGTGCTCATTAGATTTTCGTCCCCGTTTTTGCGGGACTCTTGGCTGGCGACTCGTGGCAAGCTTCGTGCCTTGGCACAGAAAAAAACCATACCTGCTATGTATCTCAATGAAAACCTGACCCAAGCTACCAAGGAACTTTTTTGGAAAACTCGATCTAAAGGCAAAGAAAACAACTATAAGTTTGTCTGGGTAAGGAATGCAAAGATCTTTGCACGAAAGAAAGACGGAGGCCCTGTAATCAGGATTGCATCCGTCACTGACATCGATAAGATGCTTTAAACTCATGGCGATAAACTATATTTCTCTCCCGGACTTTGGTTCATTGGGATCTATTTTCGAAAACTGCGATAGGCCTTCTTTTTCAGTCGTTCACATTAACATAAGAAGCATAAGAAAATGCTGGGATCAGTTCCTTGTCGATGTTGCTGACGTCTTGGCCTTAGTGGATGCATTTGTACTGTCGGAGATAAGTGTTCAAGATGATATGTTGTCGCAGTTTCGTCTACCGAATTACCACGAACACTTTTTTACAAGAACGGCCAGGAGAGGTGGTGGAATAGCAGTATTCATCAAGTCTAAATGGGCTACTACAAATACGACATTTACTTTTACGGGGGCGGAAAGCCTCGCCTTCCGCTTGGAGAATACTAACATGGTTTTGTTCTTAGCTGCGATTTATCGTCCCCCCTCCGAACATGTGCTAACATTTTTGAATGAACTAAACCGAAATCTCGCTTGTCTACCTCCTAATTCAAACGTTTGTCTCATTGGAGACATTAACATAGACATTTTAAACTCTGAGAAAGCCATGGTTACCAATTACCTAAACATCTTGGCTGACTATGGCATTGAGTCAGTTGTTAACGAGGCTACACGAGAGGAGCTTCTTTTGTCTCGAGTTGTGACTTCCTGTATAGACCACGTGATGGTCCGTTCAATAGATTTTTCGAATATAAATTCTGTCCGAGTGACAAAAAAGTTGGCTGACCACTATTTTATAGGATGCCAGCTTTCATTCCCAAGTTCCCAGCCATCCCAAAGTAAAGAACCCCAATACATTGAAATATTTGATTGCATTAAATTTGACCGACTAGTTTCCCACTATGACTGGAACGCAATGTTAACAAATAGCTGTCCGACCAGTGTATATAATAATTTTATAGCGGCGCTTTCCGATTTAAAGAAGGCATGTAGAAAAACAGTTTTGGTCCGAAAGCGAAGACCACACCTGTACTGGCTGAGCAATCGGATAATAAAAGCTACCGAGGAAAAGGAAAACTTGTGGAAACGCTGTCGACAGCACCCTGATGATGAAACATTAAAATGCCTCTATCGAGAAGCCCGGAACAAGGTTACAGCACTGATGCGCTGTTCTAAGAGGAACTACTATCGCAATAAATTTTTTCCTCGCGTTATAAACCCGCTAAAATGTGGTCCCTGGTAAATGAGCTTAGAGGCTCTTATCCAAGTACGTATTTGGATCCGATAACAAAAAGTTTCGGATCTATCAATGAAAATGTGGCGGACAGCTTCAATGATTTCTTTTCTTCGGTTTGCGCAGATAATGATGGACCCACTGATCCTGTTGTTCACAACAGTGGTCTTGTTTCAATAACAGATTTGGCTTTTCTTCCACCAATAACTAAAGAAGACTTATATCGATTGTTACATCGATCTAGAAAAAGCCGTGCTGTCGGACTTGATGACATATCAGCAGAAGACATACGTCGCAACGTCAGAGTTCTGGCCGATCCGCTCCTTTTTATCTTTAATAGAATCCTTGATACTTGTATAATACCAGATGCACTAAAGAGAGCACGCGTGATACCAATATTTAAAGGCGCAGATGCGATCGAAGCCAGAGAACTATCGCCCCATCTCTGTTCTTCCTTTCTTGGCGCAACTGTTGGAAAGACACGTGCTTGAAACGATTGAGGGCTTCGTCTTAAAACATAACATCTTATCTTCTTCCCAGTATGGTTTCGTACCTGGAAGAAGCACGCATGCGCTTTTTGAAGAACTGTCGGATCTTCTATATCAAACATTCGAACATAACCAGGTAGCCTGTGGTCTTTTTTTAGATATATCTAAGGCTTTTGATTCAGTAAGCCACAGTATTCTTTGTGCTAAATTACACAATTACGGGTTTCGGGGACATTTCCATGCATTTATACAAAACTACCTGGTAAATCGGTCTCAGATTGTATGTATTGGCGACCAAAAGAGTTCTTTGCGGTTTCTTAACGCAGGAGTTTCACAGGGTTCTGTTTTGTCTCCGCTTCTTTTTAATTTGTACGTTTGTGACTTGGCACAGGTAACTAATTCATGTACTATTTTCCAGTATGCAGATGATACGTTGCTTGTTTCTAAGCACATGCAGTACGAAGCAGCTGTCGCTTTACTTCAAAGCGACATAAAAAATGTAATGAACTGGTTTCGAAAAAACCGTATAAAAGTCAGTGCTCGGAAAACTAAATTAGTATGCTTCAGAAATCCTTTAAAGGCTGTTGTAACCAGTCAACATGTCTTCCTACACGGTTCGGATTGCATAGACTGTGTTTGTGCTCCAGTACAATATGCGGATAGTGTCAAGTACCTTGGAGTATATTTTGAGACTAACTTATCTTGGAATATTCAAATGGCTCGAATTTGTGCGAGATTGCGTAATGTTGCTTGTGTCCTTTACCGTATAAGAAGTTATGCACCTATTAAGATTAAAGAAATGATAGCACATGCTTTAGGTTATTCGCATATAAGGTACGGCATTTGCTGTTTCTTTAATTGCAGCGGATTTTGGAAACATAAATTGACAGCCTATTAAAAGTATACTAAAAAGTGTTGCATACAACCAAACCACGGATAACTTATTTCGAGATTTAGAAATGCCTGATTTTGAGTCCTTGTTTCGTTCGACAATTGTGATGCGTTATTTCTGGAGCAATGATTTCCGAGAACCTGTACATAAAAGTGTTGCTTTGCGTAGACATCCCAAATATGTAGTTCCTCAGACACGAACACGGTATGGAAAAGGACAAAGAAGGTACTATATCCCCCACCTGTTCAATAACCTTCCCAGTGCAGTAATGGATCAGACAAATTTGTCGGGATTAAAAAAGGCCCTCAAGGCAATGATAGAATAAGTTTCACATGTATCAGGTCTATTTTGTTGTGTGGTTTTTGCCAAAATGAATGTAAGAGTGTTATTCACGCTGCTTTCACGATTTTTTTTTCTTTTTCGATAGGTTATAACGTTGTGCACATCGTGTGCCATGTTTACTCTGTTTTAATGGTTGTTGTGTGCTACGTGTTTCATTTGAACATTAAGTATTGTTTACTTGGCATGTTTACCTGTGATACGTTTTCTCTTTTTTTTTTTTTTTAGTTTGACATTTGGTGTGTAATAAGGTTGCATAAAGCTTTGCCCTGACTGCCAGGTTCCTGCCATACAAGCCCACGGAAGTCTTCGGCAGACCTCGCACAATGATATGTACAAATTGATTGATCATAATAAAGATTATTATTATTATTATTATTATTATTATTATTATTATTATTATTATTATTATTATTATTATTATTATTATTATTATTATTATTATTATTATTATGTATACGTGCGCCAGCACCCAGACCTCACGGTTGTTCCTGGGCACGATAAATAAATGATTGATTGATTGAGGATTGATTATTATTATTATTATTATTATTATTATTATTATTATTATTATTATTATAACTTTATACTTGTCGTTTCAGTAACGACGGGTATACACCGCCTATTTGTATCACGCAATGCCGGATAAGTAATAACATTCGATGTTATACCATAACGTTGTAATAGGTCCTGCTTTTCATTGAAGTAGTTAAAATATTCGTAAAGACAGAAATGAACTCACCATCTGGTAGCAAGACGCACTGAATTTAAAAAGCACAGCTGTTAAATTATGTCTCCATTTTGCCTCGTATTCTGGTGACTCCGCGCGTGTTTTTTTTTAATTCATTTTTATTGATAAGTAAATTAGCACATAGACAGTAGTATACAGGAAGGGGTCCCAAAGTAAAAACTGGAGGCGGGACCCCTTACGATGAATTAAATATCGAGTAATGAAACGAAACTAACACTGCATAGGTGAAAAATTAACAAGCACATGAAATACGAAATAATTACAGTAATATGATGCATAATTATATATTAAAAACCAAGTTACAAAAAATAAAAGCTGTACAAAAATACAAAAGAAAACCTACACAACATAACAACCAAAAAAGAAAAGATAATAATACCATCGTATAACATGTCAGCACAATAAATTTGAAAAAGTGACGAATACATTCAAAGGCAATAGCAAGTTAATTAGAACAGTTTTTTTATTCAAATAGGTAGTCCTTTAAGTCAGATTTAAATATAGAACGGGAGTTACATTGTTTCAAGTCGGTAGGCAGGGAGTTCCAGAGTGATATAGCAGAAAAAAAGAATAGTTTGTTTACCATAGTTAGTGCGTACCTTAGGCAAAAGTAGATTGCCCTTAACAGAAAAACGGGTGCAGTTAGAATTAACGAATACGTATGATAGAATTATATCGAGGTAGAGATAGCGATGAAAAACTTTGAAAAATAATAGACCAAGATTATAGTAATAGGATAGGGATAAAGGTAGTACGCGATTGTTAAGAAAGAACGGGAGTGAGTGAGATTGTCGAGGTGCAAAAGAAATACGAATAGCTTGTTTTTGAAGGGTTAGGAGAGGAGATAGATGGATATTATAAGTGCTGCCCCAGGACTCAATACAATAATTGACATGACTGTGAATAAATACATAATATAAATTGACAAGTGTTGTGATATCAAAAAAAAGCTCGAGCGCGAATTAGTGCCCGAAGTCCTGGTGCTGTTTTTCTAATAACAGACAAGATATGGTCACGGAATTTTACGTTAGAGTCAATAACAACACCTAAAAAGGTAGTGCTACTGTTAGTTGTGATTTCTTGTGATTGAATATATAGAGAACGAGGAATTGAATTTTTTTCTGAGGACACGTAAAAAGCATAAAGCACGTTTTCTTTACGTTAATTGTTAGTTTATTTATAGAGGACCAATTATGAACAGAGGTTAAATCTGTTTGAAGGTCGGACATTAGGTTGTCAAGTTTAGTATGGGAAGAAATAATGGTGGTGTCATCCGCATATAATATGCACTGTGGAAAAGATAGACACTGGGGCAGATCATTAATGAAGATTAAAAAGAGAATCGGTCCCAAAATAGAGCCTTGAGGAACTCCACATTTTATAGCAATAATTTATAGTAATTTTATAGTACCGCGCTTATTCCCATCTAAAAGGACAATTTCCTTTTTCAAGATAGACAATAGTAGACATATCCAGGTCGGCTTACATTAGAATAAATACGGCACTCTCCTTCCGCGCTGCATACGCGGGCGCGCCCTCTTCGCCCGGGCGAATTATCCACGCACCTTTTTTTACCTTCGCCCAAACACTGTGCTACGGGATGATGGTGACTCATGGCTCGATCTGCTAAGTGGGGCCGGATAGCCTACGAGCACGTACCACCGTTATGTACGCCACAACGAGCAAGAGTAAGCGCGAAAGAAAGAAAGAAAGAAAGAAAGAAAGAAAGAAAGAAAGAAAGAAAGAAAGAAAGAAAGAAAGAAAGAAAGAAAGAAAGAAATAGTGCATGTCTCGATAACGCAAAGGTTTCATCCATTCAATTACCTTCGGTGGCGTGACGAAATTCCACTAACAAACAGCACTCAGCCGTGTGCGAAGATAACGACAGGGCGTTTAAGATACCAGGTGTTCATGGCTTTGCGTTGCTCTGGGTGCCTGTGTTGCATTCTTTGTTCGTGCTTCCTCAGACAAGTGAAAGACGTGTATGCAGTGCGGTCTAACGACCCTTCTAGCTGCATGCGCACTGTGCGAGGGCTTCTAAAGTTACCTCAGTCGCTTCTGCTTCTAATGCTGGCTCTCGGTAAAGGTTTTGTAGGCCGCCTGTGATCTTTGAGTCACAGGCGCCCTGTGAATCCCGCGGCATGTGACGTATCGAAGTCAGTGAGGAGGCCAGATGTCCACAAGTTTTGCAGTTTAATGCACGTGGTGCCTCTGTGTCAGTGGATGCCGCTCCCTCAATAGATACTGATCTCTGAACCTTAAGTGAATTTCTCGTAGTCACTTATAGCTACCCTAAATTTTAATGATATTTCGAACTGGCTGGCTTGGAAGACACACCTTGGCCTACAGCTTCTTATTTAAACCCAGGCCCTAGTATTAAGAGATCTGCCAATGAGCCATTCCATGCGCGCAAGCAGGCGCAACCTTCGTTGTTAAGGACCTGAAAATAGTATATTCTTCTGTTATCAGTAATTATTGACAGGGCTTTATTAGGTAAAACGGCACGACGGATTTTGTGTATGAAATAAACAAACTAAAGCAGCATTAACTTTGGTTCATGGAGCAATAAGAAACTAGAAAAAACCTTATGAATTGCTTTTTTTTTTCACCCCACGTCACACTTTAAAGACATCTTCAAAGTGTGTTGATACCCTTTCTTGTATTTCTAAGCTGCGAAAGCGTGTGCCAGAGCGCCGTTAATGGGGGTGCCTGTATTTTACATTCGCAACATTCTCGCAAACGTATAGGGTGTCCCAGCCAACTTTAGCCAACGTGCTCAACGAAAAAATAGTTTGAAAGACACGGGGCGAGACACCATTTTAAGGCCTATGGTGTTACCGAACGCCGTAACACAATGATTGTATCTTGCGCCGTGTTTGTAATGGTAGTTTTTTTCTTGAACTGCTTGGCTAATGTTAGAGCTGGTACACCCTTCATAAAGGAGGTGCAGTGTTTGCAACGGTACGTTATATTAATGTACTAATGAACTGTAATTAGTGCTGTACTGTACTCTTATCTGCAGCGGCTTGTTTCTTTTGGTTGTACCACTAAATTTGGAAGCCCTAAACTATGCAGGACGAGTTTGTTTTTAGCGAATACCATTCTGCTCTATCGTATGCACAAGTCCTTTAGTTAGTGCTTACATCTGTGTCCCACGGGATTTTAAGAAGGTGAATCGACACACAAGATATAGAGACATCAACTTCGCTTCAATGTTGCGAAACCCATGGTCGAGTGGAATAAAAAGTTGTCGCAGTTTCACCCGAAAGGCGAAGCATCAATTGCGATAGCAACTTAGTAGAGAGCTATACGGAGTAAGGATAGTAGTTTTATCCGCTGTACAAACTTGGACATGCAGCGGCACCGGCAACACACAGCACTGTTGTCGACGCCGTCGGCGTTTTGCCCGCGTTCGCACAAAATGCGTGCGGCATTGGTGACTGTTGCCGGAGCCTCTGATATAAATAGGCACTTGGTGCCGCAGCTAAACGTCGCCTCCCTTCCCTGCCCCCCCCCCCCCCCCACGGCCTTTCGTGCGTCAGAAGAAGGCGCGTTAGCTCTACATATATGGTGATTGTAAAGGAGGAAAGAGACGCCTACTTCTGCAGCCCTTAAGGGAGCACGGCACAGAACGCGCGTTTGTTCTCCGCCGTGCGTTCACTCCCCGTGAAAGCGCGCGTCCCTCGCGCCCTTTCACTCGCACATACAGCGTTCGGCGGCGCGCGGCGACGAATTCATCTCCATTGACGTCATACGGAACCTCACGGCGACGGCGACGCCGACGGCAGAAATCTGCTTTGGAGTGTCCATATAATTGCTATCGCAATAAAATGTAGGCTCCACAAGTGCGGAACAAGCGGATCATTAGCGGAGAGTGCTGCAATTACGGGATGAGCCGGGCACGACATTAATTCTCTGAAGGCAGCTGCGACTCACAGCAAAAATTAAAAGAACGAGACAGGGAACGAAACATTAAAAACACAAGCTGAACGGAGAAATTCGTGCATATGCAGCTCAGAGCAGGAAAGGGACAAATGAAATAGCTTCTCAATCATTCATACCCGGGCAATCTCCGCAGATGGGGATAAAATCCTCGGCGATAAAGCTGTAATGAAACAAGATAAACAAAATGAATCTCCCGACTGCGCGTCTTGGCGATATTTACTTAAGACGCCACCTAGTGAGCCGTTCTCTTGTGACACAGCCTGCGTGGTAAAGCGAGTAAAAAAAAGTTGTCGCAGTTTCACCTTAAAGGCGAAGCATCAATTGCGATAGCAAATTTGTAGAGAGCTATACGGAGTAATGATAGTAGCTTAATCAGCTGTATAAACGTGGACATGCAGCAGCATCTGCAACACGCAGAACTGTTGTCGACGCCGTCGGCGTTTTGCCCGCGGTCGCACAAAATGCGTGCGGCGTTGGTGACTGTTGCCGGAGCCTCTGATATAAATAGGCACTTGGTGCCGCAGCTAAACGACGCCCCCCCCCCCCCCCCCCCCCGGCCTTTCGCGCGTCGGAAGAGGGTACGTTTACTCTACATATATGGTGATTGTAGAGGAGGAAAGAGACGCCTACTTCTGCAGCCCTTAAGGGAGCACAGCGCAGAACGCGCGTTTGTTCTCCGCCGTGCGTTCACTCCCCGTGAAAGCGCGCGTCCCTCGCGCTCTTTCACTCGCACATACAGCGTTCGGCGGCGCGTGGCGACGATTTCATCTCCATTGACGTCATACGGAACCTCACGGCGACGGCGACGGCGACGGCGACGGCGACGCCGACGGCAGAAATCTGCTTTTGAGTGTCCATATAATTGCTATCGCAATAAAACTAAGGGAGCTGCGTAAGGAGTTTGGTTTTGTGCGCTTATTCCGGTCATTTTCCCTTCAGTACCCACACCTCGCGACGAACAGTGACACGGCTTCTGCTGCGCCTGCTCTATCCTAATTAAGAGAAGCGGACGGGCCTCTTAGCTCAAGTTCCGCATTACGACCAGAACGGTGACACGCAGCATTCAGGGAGAAATGGCTTCCTTCTGTCCCTTCCCAACACCGGGTGCGAAGCATTCCTGCTTCTGCTCACTTCGTCGTTCTTCATAGGCATCCTTCTCGGTCCGCACCAATACGCGACCTAGCCAATACAGGACAGAACGCAACTGAGATAACGTGCCTATGGAGTGCGTGACGTCACCAGCCAAAGAGAGGCATTCATTGGGACACGGAAACGCAGCTGGGCCACACCGGCGATACGCTTTTGCTTTGTGTCGTGACTACGGCGTTTTAGGGGCGAAGCTCCTTAGGGTGTGGGTCTGTCCCTCCTCTGTAGTAGTAGTAGTAGTAGTAGAAGTTGTCGTCGTCGTAGTTGGTAGCCACGTCTACTTTTATGAAAAAAAATTCCGAAAGTTGTGTTTGTAGCGCGGAATCGAACCAGGGACCCCTCGCTTCCGAACGCGCGGCGCTAACCACTACGCCACGAAGCGCACATGGACACACGCACCACGATGATAATAAATACCCAACATCAACGAAAGACTGCGCGTTTCTAACGCGTTTGTGCTAGCGCGTTACGGCCCGTGTAAGAAGCTGGTGTAAGACGCTGTGGCCTCTCCGCCTTACCCGCGTATTCATAAACGCTCCTCGACTTGAACTTGACTTGCCACCGCCTTGGGCAGCGCGTTCGAAACGCGTTGAAGGCGGTGGCAAGTAAAGTTCAAGTCGAGGAGCGTTTATGAATACGGGGGTTATACTCTCTCAGCAGTCATGCGATGGCGTCGGCAAACGCGGTGTACGTTCCGGCATGTGTAAACGGCTGCGTAAGACCCACACCTCGCGACGAACAGTGACACGGCTTCTGCTGCGCCTACTCTCTCCTAATTAAGAGAAGCGGACGGGCCTCTTAGCTCAAGTTCCGCATTACGACCAGAAAGGTGACACGCTGCATTCAGGGAGAAATGGCTTCCTTCTGCCCCTTCCCAACACCCCTAAACTTTGCCCTCTCCGCCACCACGCCATCGGTGTGGTCGTATAATGCTTAACGCGAATGCCTCAATCTCGCACGCCTCTCGCCAGACGGCGCAGGGTCAAATAATCTGAAGTAAGAATGGCGGAAGGGGTGACAAACTAGCATTTTTCATAAGGAGCAACGAGTCAAGGAGGAGGACTACTGCAACCCGAGTCCGGAAGATTTGGGAGGGTTCGGGCCTGTACAAAGGAGGAACGCATGCTCATTCGTGTATCATTAAAGTAGACTCTCGGATGTTCTGCTTTAATAAGAGTGGCTTCCTTGCACAGTTGCTTGGTTTGCTGGTTCCTCGGTTTGCGCCTGCTTATAGTCATGCGCTTCCACCCAGGTCGCCTTGGAGGCAGAGGCACCCGGAATTTCGCTGCCGCCCTTTTTCAGAACTTCTCGCCTTGCGGCACCTGGACATTTGGCATCGACCCATTGATGCTGGTAGTGACGGAAGCACGAGAATGGGACGTGAGGATAAAGGCACGGCGAAAGCCAGATCCAAAAGCGTCGGAAAGCGCGGTTGGAGATGTGGCTTCGGCTTGCCGAAATTCCTTAAGCGTGGCGGCGGCGGTAATGTGATTGATTTGTCGGTCGGGCATGTCTGCAGTTTTCTGTCGTTTGCTGGTGCTGTTTCACAAAACTCGGCAATGATTTCCGTGCTTGTTCTTAAGTGAAGAGCAAGAGCTATGATATTTCTGATATTGCAACTTTTCATTTGTTAGCAATTTGTTATTCTTGTCTTCTAACTAGTTCCTAGACAAACGCTAATTGTAAAAGACAATCTTCAAAACACGACACCTGTACAGACCCATTTTTGTGCCCATTGTGATGACTGTGAAGAATTTGTGAAAGAGAGGAGTGTCGTTACGGTTACAGACCACCGGCAACCTCCTAGAAAAAGCTGTCATACTTGATTCGACTCCACCACAGGACCACAGAGAAAATCGTTTATTGCCAGGACAGTCAAACTTAGTGCGAGCTGAATGTCTTATGTCGCACTTCAAACAACTGGCCTGTACCACCTGTACAGAAATTCGCAAACTCTTGGTAACTGGACATCGATGCGTATGCCGTCATAGTCGTCACAGTGTCTTTCAATTTGGCGTTTTCATTATCTCCTATTCGCTGTACAAATCATAGAACTGACTCAGCTGCTCTTTCAATGATGTCAGCATGCGTGGGTAGCAAAGAATCGGTTGGGATAATGTAAGCTGCAACATTGAGTAGACGTTCTGTTTTGTACGGCTCTGGCACTCACACTAGGAAACGGGTGACAGCTATAGATAAGGCGGGAGATATTGGATGAGTTTTAATCAGTGTTCACAGTGCGTGCGTACGCTCGCAGTCGATGTGTCAGCGTCTCAGCGGGTAAACGGTTAGTCAGAGGCGACAGGTGACCCAGTATCCCAGTCTGGTCAGCATCCCCTCCTTTAATAACATTCTCGCGTGTCGCAGCAGCTCTACAAGGATCAACGTTGTCTTCCTATATCGTGACGTTCATCATGACTTGCTAGTGGCAGGGCCATCTCCTGATTTAATACATTCTTAACGGCATAGACAAATGCTAAGCAGCCTCGATGGTTTACTTTGTAAAGCGCGCAAGAACATACATCCATCGTATTCCATAGCGCGACACCGTACTTTCTTACTTGAACGTTGTCACGCAGATTATAATTTTGTATAATTTTGCTGTTGTTGTTTATAGTACCCAATAACACATGAAATTAGGCTACTTCGCAAGAAGCGGTCCCATGACCACTTCTTTTTCTTTCTCCAAATAAATAGAGCTTGAATTTTAGCCTCCGACACCCCAGACACTTGTATTTCGCAGACGTTGGCGTTCCTTTGTTTGGACCATCGAGAGCCATAAATAAAAAACAGAGAAGGGATAAAGAAAGGACGAGGCAAAAGTTACTGTGAAGGGCATCGGATTTTCTGGAAATGATCTCCGCGGTAACGAGCTGAACTCCATTTCATCAGAAGAAGCTCGGGAGAGGTCGCACAAGCTCATCCATGACCACAAGTCGACAGCTAGAAAATGCTAGACTACAATGTCTTTAACTTGACTCTAGCGTGCCGAAGTCATATTTAGGGGTTGATTTAGACTGTCACTTCCATTGGAGAGAACTAATTAACCTTGTCTGTAAGAAATTCGCTTTGAGCTGTTACTCCCTGGCCCATGCCCGGCAGTATTTTCCTCGTGCCTTGCTTCGTTGCATACATTTTAACAGCGAAGCGGTTGAACCTGGGCGTTTGCCGTCAGGTAAAATGCTGAAATGTGGACCGATCCTGGTGATAGTGCAAAAAGGGTCCAAGCGCAATGGCACATACTCCTGTGAACTAGCGAAGCTGTTTAAGCTCGAGGATGGTCCGTCGAGTGTACACAACAAAACCTCCGCCTGGCGATGACGTGACCGTGCGTCGCCTGGCAACGCTTCGCCCCAGCTACACCGATGGCGCCGAGCCTCGCAACACCTGCGTGAGCCGTGACGTCATCGCACGCGCCACTTCGCTTCGCCTTAGCTTTGCCGAGCCAGGACGTCACCGCACCGTGCGGAGTGGTTGCGGCGGTGGCACAAAGGCGAGAAAGCCGTGACGTCACTGCGCTGACCCACGGGTTATATAGCTCCACGCCGCCGCCGCGGCGACACAAAAGCCCCGTCGTCTTCGCGCCTAGCACATCGCCGCGAAGATGGGTTGGCCGAAGAAGAGCGCCACTCCCGAAGAAGAGGAAGCGCGGCACGAAAGCCGCCGCGCCTCTACTCGAGAGCGAGTGAGACGTCTTTGCTCCAATCTCTAGTATCGCGCCGCCGAAGCGGTAGCGAAATGTCGGAGTTACGATCCCGCGAAGCCGAGCAAAAGCGTTTGAGCGTCCACATACTTTAATGACGTTCGTTGCTCCCTAGGCTGTCGATGATTCCGGGGTGACCTTACGCACAACGTGGCCGAGTGTCGAAGCATACCCTCGCACAAACTTGGCCGAACCGAAATAAAGCTAGGTGGGGTCGCCAGCTTAGCTGTTTGCCCTGTCTTCGCACCACTAGTGTGAAGCTTCCCCTAATATATTTTTT
Organism: Dermacentor silvarum; assembly: GCF_013339745.2. Lineage (NCBI taxonomy): Eukaryota > Metazoa > Arthropoda > Arachnida > Ixodida > Ixodidae > Dermacentor > Dermacentor silvarum. Next base: position 60,709,230 of record NC_051159.1, on the reverse strand, counting down.
TCTCTATTTCATACCACGGTGTAAGAAGAACAGGTGCTCCGACGACGCGGGGGCCGCTGGTGAGAAACGCGCCTCACTAATGGTGATGTTTCACATCTGCACCGCTCCGCGGCAGCGCGAGTTTGGAGATTGAAAAAGCGGGAAATTCGAATTTGCAAGTAATTGTAACTGTACGTAAAGCGAGCTTTAAAAAAATACTTAGCCTTGGCTGCACAACGCTTGATTTAGCGAAGTTGGGTGATCGTAGCCCAGCATTTTCCAGAAGTGCGCGTGAACTTTTCACCATATTACTCATGATGATGATAACTTCTTTTCGCACGTCTTCGAGTTACGGCCGTAACTGCGCGTTGCATAGCGCAGCTTGCAACATCGACACCGCGTTCCAGGAGACCCGCTGCGTGAAGGCGTCTCTCTCTCACTCTCATAGCACGCAACACCTTTTCACCTCGCAGAGCACGAGCGTACGAACGCGCCAGCTATGGACGAAGACGAAGACGCTCAAACGAAATTATATGGGGCGCTATAACGAAAAATGACTCCAAACTGTTTTGATTCCGAACTGATGACGTCAAATTTACGTAACCACCGACGCAAGCATCGGGCGGTGACCCGCAGCGTTGTCTGAACAACCCAATCAAACATTCTCCTCGTTTATAGGAGGTCACCTTTGTCCGCTTTCAAAACCAATAAAATTGCCTACACTCAGTGGTTTTTCTTATCTAATTGGTTGACGAGAGACGAGGAGCACGCTCTAGGGGAGAGGGCTTCGATGGAGCCGAGACAGCACAGTGAAAGTAGATAACCGCATGAAGGGGTGGTGCCGGCTTCTCCGATTGGTCCGCTTCGCCTTACTTAGCTTGCGGTGGCTGGTCGAAAATAGCGGCGGCGTGTAACGAACGGATAAGAATGCCGCTAGAACGGATCCTCAGCAAGGAAGAGTTGGCAGAGCGATGTCGTATACGGGCGGAAAGGGCTCGATAACGTTTTACTGCTACGCAAAAAAGGTTTATCATGTGCAAATAAGTAAATGTTCACCGGCAGGTGCGAGTAGCGAGGGCCTGAGCGATCGGCGGGCAGTCATCTTCTGTTCCTTTCGGAACGGGGCAGTCTCTGGCAATTCAGGAAAATTTTCAGTTTTCTTCGGCATATTATTGCGTTTTAGGGGCGAAGCTCCTTAGGGTGTGGGTCTGTCCCTCCTGTGTATTAGTAGTAGTGGTAGGAGTCGTCGTCGTAGTAGTAGGTAGCCACGTCTACTTTTATGACAAAAAAAAGTACAGCAGATCCACGAGGTGACTGATGATGAGATTGGGCGAAGCTCCTAGAAGTAATCATCGGTAAAACCGTGAAAGTTCTTCCGTTAATTCGCCCGATAAAATTGACGTGAAACGATTGATTAAATGTTTTATCAAACTTTTATTGCTGGTTTCCGAGAAACATCTGGCGTCTTTTCGTTTTGCTTTAGAAAACATCTGGCGTGTTTCGTTGGTTTATTTCATAAATCAACGGCGTTTTGAACAATACGTTTAGTTTATACCGACATCTGGTACTAGCGTTAAGACTGATTACACACTACGACGGGGACGAACGGGTGCCGCTATAAGGAGCTTCACCCCTAAAACGCCGGAAGCGTTCTCCGGAAGCCGGAAGCTGGCTTCCGGAACCGGAACCGGAAGTGGAACCGGAACCGGAAGTCGGCTTCCGGTTATACTATACATATACATATATATGTATATATGGGTATACATACATATAGGGACACACAACGCCATCTATTGAGCAATTCATAAAACTAGACGTGGCTACCTACTACGACGGGGACGAACGGTTGCCGCTATAAGGAGCTTCGCCCCTAAAAAATTCCGAAAGTTGTGCCCGTAGCGCGGAATCGAAAACCAGGGACCCCTCGCTTCCGAACGCGCGGCGCTAACCACTACGCCACGAAGCGCACATGGACACACGCACCACGATGACAATAAATACCCAACATTAACGAAAGACTGCGCGTTTCTAACGCGTTTGTGCTAGCGCGTTACGGCCCGTGTCAGAAGCTGGTGTTAGACGCTGTGGCGTCTCCGCCTTACCCCCGTATTCATAAACGCTCCTCGACTTGAACTTGACTTGCCACCGCCTTGGGCCGCGCGTTCGAAACGCGTTGAAGGCGGTGGCAAGTCAAGTTCAAGTCCAGGAGCGTTTATGAATACGGGGGTTATACTCTTTCAGCAGTCATGTGATGGCGTCGGCAAACGCGGTGCACGTTCCGGCATGTGTAAACGGCTGCGTAAGACGCTGTGCCCTCTCCCCCTTACTCGAGAGTACTGCACGTTTCTAACGCGTTTGTGCTAGCGTCCCCTTAAGCGGGAGATGGTGCAATTATAATGAAGGGCGCTGTTATAAAATAGGAATGACGTCGCATATGGCGCGTGTCATTGGTGGAAGTCAATCGTTCGATTTAGTGCGGCGAGACTGGGCGAATTACACGGAAGATTCACGGTTTACCGATGATTCCCTCCGGAGCTTCGCCCACTCATCATCATTCACCCCGTGGATATGCGGTGTTTTTTTTTTTGTGCACACATTTTTATACTAGTAAATATATGCTTTCCCGTCTGACTGTCGGTTGCCATGGCCATCAATTTGAAAGAACACTTTTCTTTCTCGTGTAGCAGCGCACCGCCAAAGTTACACTCAGCGCGCTGAAGTGCACTCGCTCTAAGAGCGCTTGCGCTTTACTTTGCCCATGTGGCACGGGTATTACACCGTGGTTTACAATCATAGTAGTCTTGCTTTTATCGGGAAAAGCCGGACTGAAGCGGCATGCACAGAGCTGTGGACGGCGTCCGTGCGAGCAGGCTGCAGTAGCGGGGTAATTTTAGTTCAACGACAGCATTTTTGCCCGGAAAATATCGTGCGTATTTGTGAAGTGGACAAAGGAGCCAAAATGGGTCATGTACCCCGTGCTTGCCCTGGCTGACGTGAACGTGTCTGCATCGCACAGTGTCATGGAACCGTAGTAACTAGGAGTATCAACTGGGAAAAGGATGAATGGGCGGCGTCACCATAGCTGTTCAACTTGGTAAGTACCTGGGGTCTCAGTTTGTAGTAAAGTGCGCCTAAGCACATCCGTGACTTATTGGCAGCCAAATCCTGTCCAACGGCGAAGGCATTTGAGCTGTGGCGAAGAAATATCTGAGAAAAGGCGTTCGCCGGTGGCCACATTGCAAAGAGCAGCCAAGTGAGAATTTCGGATTCAACAACACTCGTGTTGCCGGCGCAGTGCCAGAGCAGCAGCAGGGATTAAAGCTCTCACTTTAGATATTACTTGCATGTCCCCCCACTTTGAGTTGAACAATCTTACCCTTTTTTGTGTAAAGAAACCAGTCACTATAAGGGGTTCTTACTGCCCATGTCATCCATATACAAGGATGCGTACGTCTCAGTTAGGTCAAACTTTCGCTTAGTGGAAACATTTGCCCTACCAACAAATATTCAAGAGTCGTATAACGACATTATCACTTAGCGTGACCCGTTTTCTGGATAAAAAAATAAGGTTATCAGGGAGAGCAGTATCCGCCAATTAGGATTCTGTTTTAGACGGCAGATTGTTCGTCTTGCATTGACGTCATTGTAGTCGCCATGCTGGTGCCCCAAAACGGCGATAAGGTGGGTGCGTGATATCACGTGAAAGCTATCCATAAAGTACACCCGCTACTACCGGGAACATATTACTGCGCGTGCATATCACGCGCGGAACATATCACTCATACCGACAGCGGCACGTAGCCAACTACCCCCGTTCCGCGGCGAAACCGATTGAGCGGAGCGTGATGGTTCGTCTACTTGGTTTCCCTGTCGTTCTACAACCAATCTGAGAGCGCGTCGCTGGATCTCTGAGAGACACGCTTGTTAAATGAGCGAAATGAACGTATTTTATGCAGCCACCGGTGCGCGTGAAATGTGAGCGTAGAGGCGCGCAAGCAACCCTCTGCCAAAACATTTCATTATCGTGGACTTTCGCCTTGGTAGACAGCATGACAGTGTCACAACGATGAGGGGGGTGGCGTGGCGATAATTCGGTGCGACGACGCTGGAGTGACGACGATCGAGCTGACAAAAGCGCAAAGACAACAGCAGCATGACCAACATGGCCTGACAGCAATGAAGTCCCGACAGTTGGATGACGACGGGATGAAGATGTTGGCATCACGAGAACGAAATGACCACAGCGTGGAGAGTATGGTATGACGATGACTTTCTACTCTGCTCGTTTACTTCATGGAGGCCAGATACCCCTCCAACCATACGCGTTCAAATCAAAAGTCCAGCGCAGTGTGGGCGTCATTCTAAGCGAAGCAGTGGTGGACCAGCAACCTAAAGCGACGCACCTCGACAGGAGACGCGCTGTGGACTTCGGCGACCGTCAGCCTAGGCGGATGAGAAAAGCGAAACAGCGGCTACACCAATCTCAGTATCTAAACCTTATACACCCCACAAATCTCTGGCGCAATAGCACTATTGTGTCACGTCGTAGTTAACCACGAACGGACAGAAATGCTACCGTTCCCGTGAGGCCGTGACTTAGCGGTGGACGACGAACGCCCCGCGAAGCTCTGCCGCGTGAGAGCACGTTCCCTTTGCATCGAGAAACTGCGGCCACCGACCATGAGAACGGGGATTTCAAGACCTAAAGCCCCTGGAAAGTAGTTAAAGGGTTTGATCTCGTCGCCGTTCTACGGACTGGACGATAACCTCAGCGCACCTCCTGGTTCGGTCTAAGAGCAGCTAGCAGACGACGCGCGCCCGGAGCACATCGCTCGCCCGTCTCAAACAGCGCACCCATACCTTTCACTGGATCGATTCGAGCTCTGCACCGTCTGCACTGCGCCCGCGTCATTGCGAGGTGCCGTTGGTGGCGTCTAGGCCAGCTCTTTGTCGACGCGGCGAGTGATAATATCGGAACGGAATCAAGAAGAGCACGAGGTTCTTTTCTGCTTGTTCACCCGAAGGGAAAGAGAAAGCAGCGGATAAAAAGTAGCGCCAGCCACTTCCCTCCTCCTCCGTTCCACCGTGCGCTCGGTGCAGCCCGCGCGATCGAGGCGCGATTTCGACAGTGGCGCCGCCTACGTCGGGCCTGCCGTGGCAGACGAGAGCTAACGCGCTACCAGAGTAAATCCGCGGAAAACTTTGATCACGCCCTGCGGAGAAGTTTTTGAGGCGCGATGTTGGTTCGTCAATCAGTAACTGGCCTTAATAATGCCGCTTCGAAATTAGCAACGCGACGATGCGAGACTGCGCAAATACCAAGTGTGCAGCAAGCATTGGCGCTCGCCGGATTGTAAACAAAAAAAGCCTTTTGCCCTCGCCTTGTCGGTTGCGGCAACTTAAGGCGCAGCAGCATGCCATCACAACGAAGTTCTTGTCCCTAACACGTTTGATCCGTTTGTGCGTACAGCACTTTCGTCGAACAGGCCTCGAGAATGGCGGTCGGAGCGCGCTGGAAAGAAAAAAATATACAAAAGCGCAACGCGCGCTTCCACGTGACACGGATTGGCCAATGGGGGAGCGGAGGAGGCTGGGGCGACATGAGGTGGCGAGGAGGAAACGCAGGGGTGAGTGCGGTGGCGGCAAGATCTAAGAATGACGCTAGTTTTTATGTATAGGGGCTTTATATGATGCGACGTTAAAGGAACGGCCTGGTAAAGTCGCACGGCCGCATTGCAACGCCGCGCGTCGTGCACGCATTTTGAACCTTTTTCACTAGGACAAAAACAGGAGGTGCTGCGGGCAGTTGGCGCTACTTTTGCAAGATCCAGGGTTCTGATTCACACTGCCTTCATGTCACCGTCACGACCCCGTTGTCCACCATGAGAGTCAACGCTTATTCGCCGGTTTAATGTCAAAAACACCGGCCGATAGTGGTGAAGTTACCGGCGTTCCAGTTTTTAGGAGTATCCTGCGAGGAAACCCTCTTTCATGACGGACACCGGTGCCGCCCAGGTGTCGTGACGGGGCGTTGAACCAGCAGTGGGAAACAAACCGAACACGGGGGTCTCAAAGAACAACCAGAGAATGAGAGAAACTGGCACGCTGTCGCCTCTGTAAGTCGTTGCTATGCGATGTGAAGCGCGCGAAATACAGTAATATTGTGGGTTGACTGTAATTCACGTGTTTCATTCCAGTGCATGTGGCCTAATAGAAACATGCGCGGCTGCACGCGGTCTCTCGTCTGAAAGAGCTAGTTCTTTCCTGAACGAGGTGGTTCACTTCGGCGTAGGTGAAGGGGCGCGCTTTTAGATCCAGCTCATAAAGGTTATTGCCCCTGAATGTACTTTTATCTGAACTTGGAATATTCACTGCGGTAAAAACGCAACAAAAAAAATTAGAACAAAAACGATTGTAGCCTAATGGTAAGACCATCGGTCTGTTCTGCTGCTATAGGTCAACGAAGGCTTGATCCCCCCACTGAACGCGCATTCCTTTTGTTTATTGTAAGAGCTCGAAACCAGGAGAGCGTAGGACATACCTACTCACCTACCTAGAGTAAAGTACCTCGTAGGAGACACTTAATCGATCGCGTTAGAAAAAGGTGAAGCATCAATTGCGATAGAAACTTAGTAGAGAGCTATACGGAGTAATGATATTAGCTTTATGAGCTGTATAAACTTGGACATGCAGCAGCGCCGGCAACACGCAGAACTGTTGTCGACGCCGTCGGCGTTTTGCCCGAGTTCGCTCAAAACGCGTGCAGCGTTGGTGACTGTTGCCGGAGCCTTTGATATAAATAGGCACTTGGTGCCGCAGCTAAACGTCGCCTCCCTTCCCCCCCCCCCCCTTCCACGGCCTTTCGTGCGTCAGAAGAAGGCGCGTTTGCTCTACATATATGGTGATTGTAAAGGAGTAAAGAGACGCCTACTTCTGCAGCCCTTAAGGGAGCACGGCACAGAACGCGCGTTTGTTCTCCGCCGTGCGTTCACTCCCCGTGAAAGCGCGCGTCCCTCGCGCCCTTTCACTCGCACATACAGCGTTCGGTGGCGCGCGGCGACGATTTCATCTCCATTGACGTCATACGGAACCTCACGGCGACGGCGACGGCGACGCCGACGGCAGAAATCTGCTTTGGAGTGTCCATATAATTGCTATCGCAATAAAAAAAAGTTGTCGCAGTTTCACCCGAAAGGCGAAGCATGAATTGCGATAGCAACTTAGTAGAGAGCTACACGGAGTAAGGATAGTAGTTTTATCCGCTGTACAAACTTGGACATGCAGCAGCACCGGCAACACACAGCACTGTTGTCGACGCCGTCGGCGTTTTGCCCGCGTTCGCACAAAATGCGTGCGGCGTTGGTGACTGTTGCCGGAGCCTCTGATATAAATAGGCACTTGGTGCCGCAGCTAAACGTCGCCTCCCTTCCACGGCCTTTCGTGCGTCGGAAGAAGGCACGTTTGCTCTACATATATGGTGATTGTAAAGGAGGAAAGAGACGCCTACTTCTGCAGCCCTTAAGGGAGCACGGCACAGAACGCGCGTTTGTTCTCCGCCGTGCGTTCACTCCCCGTGAAAGCGCGCGTCCCTCGTGCCCTTTCACTCGCACATACAGCGTTCGGCGGCGCGCGGCGACGATTTCATCTCCATTGACGTCATACGGAACCTCACGGCGACGGCGACGGCGACGGCAACGGCGACGGCGACGCCGACGGCAGAAATCTGCTTTGGAGTGTCCATATAATTGCTATCGCAATAAAAAAATTAACTGGCCTGTAATTAAACTACGCTCCATAACGTCGCCAGCCTATTTTGACGCTTGCAAGCATTTCGCATTTTTTTAAGCAAGAGACATACTTCATACATTTGAATTCGCATAAGCCACAATGTTCCCCCATTTTCGCTAAATTTGATCTTGGCGGCTGTTCTGCTTCTTCCCGTACAGCTAGAATAACTGTATGTCGTTCCTAAAACACACGTATAGTGTTCTGGAGGGCTGAATAAATAATTTACTGAAAAAACTGTCATTAGACCACACACCATGAAATTTGCCTACACATCCCCGATAACCATCCGCTTCAATTTCCCAAATATATACAAGGTGCCTCGTTTATTTCACAGAGAACACGGAGAGACCTACTGCGTGCATTGTTTAGCGTATCAAAAGAAAAAAAAAAGAAAACGAGGGGTCAGTACCGCATAAACCGGAATAGAACTCGAGATATTTCACTGAAAAAAAGCAGACTAAAGTCGGCCGTGATCTTATATACGGTCTCTATGCAAAATGTGAGTTGTCGTCTGGCAAACCACGGCGTGCAAGTTAGAGACCGCATAGCCAAAGCCATATCCCTACAAAAATTTGATTGCTGGCATTTTTTTTTCTTGTTGCGTTGTCTCCGTGTGCCCACGCTTACGATCGATCACATATGGGATTTGCTTCCTTGCTTGGTGAGTAAGGCGTAGCGGCACGCGGATATCGTTTTCATTAGCGTTCTAGTTAAATGCTGTAGACTTCGCCGAAGCGAATGGCAAAACACCCGCTCATAGCCAGGTCTGTGGTTCAGAACAAAACGTGTGATATTAGCGGGTATAAAAACGAAAAACTGTCGGCGTGCAACCCCCGTAATAAAAAGTCATTAGCGGTTTTATATAGCGCTTGCTTGGGAGAGCTTACCTACTGGTTGCCTTGGTGCCTTAAGTGGGACGTAAGGCATCAAGGCAACCAGTAGGTAAGCTATCCCAAGTCACAAAGGACCTAATAAAGAAACGGCAAAACATGAAAGTGTCAAACTCAAGAGATCATATAGAATTCGCTGAACTGTCAAAACTGATCAACAAGAAGAAAGTAAGGGATATCCGCAATTATAACGAGGAAAATATTGAGGAAGCAGTAAAATGGGGACGCAGCATGAAATCAGTGAGAAGAAAACTTGGCATAGGACAACGCAACATGTATGCACTGAAAGATAAGCAGGGTAATATTATCAGCAATTTCGATGAAAAAGTAAAAGCAGCGGAACAATTCTATACTGACCTGCAGAGAACCCAGAACAGCCAAGCAACTTTCATTCGAAATAGTGAGGAACAGGATACAGAGGCTCCTTCTATAACTAGTGATGAAGTTAGAAGGGCCTTGAAAGACAGGACCATGGGAAAAGCTGCTGGAGAAGATGGAATAACAGTCGATTTATTCAAAGATGGAGGAGATATCACGCTTGAAAAGCTTGCGGCCCTTTATACGCAATGCCTCACGACTTCAAGTGTACCAGAAAGTTGGAAGAACGCCAACATTATACTCATCCATAAGAAGGGAGACGTTAAAGAATTGATGAGTTATAGACCCATTTGCTTGCTTTCAGTATTGTATAAAATATTCACCAAGGTAATTTCCAGTAGAATCAGGGCAACACTTGACTTCAGCCAACCAAGAGAACTGGCTGGCTTCAGGAAGGGATATTCTACGATGAATAACATCCATATCATAAATCAGGTAATAGAGAACTCTGCGGAGTGCAATCAACCTCTCTATGTGGCTTTCATAGATTATGAAAAAGCATTTGATTCAGTAGAGATACCAGCAGTCATAGAGGCATTCCGTAATCAAGGAGTACAGGAGGCATACGTGAATATCTTTGCAAATATCTACAAGGATTGCACCGCAACCTTGGTTCTCCACAAGAAAAGTAGAAAGGTACCTATCAAGAAATGGGTCAGGCAAGGAGACGCAATCTCTGTAATGCTATTCACTGCATGCTTAGAAGAAGTATTTAAGCTCTCAGACTGGGAAGGCTTAGGAGTGAGGATCAACGGCGAATATCTCAGCAACCTTTCGGTTTGCAGATGGCATTGTCCTATTTAGCAACAATGGGGCCGAATTATAGCAAATTATTGAGGACCTTAATCGAGAAAGTGTAAGAGTAGGATTGAAGATTAATATGCAGAAGACAAATATATTGTTCCATAGCCTGGCAAGGGAACAAGAATTCAGGATCGCCAGTCAGCCTCTAGAGTCTGTAAAGGAGTACGTTTATCTCTTTCAATTACTCACAGGGGACCCTGATCATGAGAAGGATATTCACAGAAGATTAAAATTGGGTTGGAGTGCATACGACAGGCATTGCCAAATCCTGACAAGGAGCTTACCACTGCCGTTGAAAAGAAAAATGTACGATCATTGCGTTCTACTGGCGCTAACATATGGGGCCAAATTTGGAGGTTAACAAAGAAGCTCGAGAACAAGTTAAGGACCGCTCAAAGAGCGATGTAGCGAAAAATGTTAGGCCTAACGTTAGGAGACAGGAAGAGAGTGGTGTGGATCAAAGAACAAACGGGGATAGCCGATATTCTAGTTGACATTAAGCGGAAGAAGTGGAGCTGTAATGCGTAGGATGGATAACCGGTGGACCATTAGAGTTACAAAATGGATACCAAGAGAAGGGAAGCGCAGTCGAGGACAGCAGAAAAACTAGGTGGGGCGATGAAGTTAGGAAATTTGCAGGCGCAAGTTGGAATCAGCTAGCGCAAGACAGGGGTAATTGGAGATCACAGGGAGAGGCCTTCGTCCTGTAGTGGACATAAATATAGGCTGATGATGATGATATGATGATGATAGCGCTTGCTTGATGGAACCGATAACGATGCATTGTGGGAGGCGGCCAGTGACAAACGATTGTATTTTGACGGCACTTCTACAAATGCTGATGAACGAGAATGCAGCTCCGATGGTGGATAAGCGATGGTGTTGTGAGAAATATACACTGTATAGTGATTATTGTTGTTTTATTTATTCCTCTTTTTTACCCTTCAAGGTACGGAGTGGACCTACAGGGTGTCTCAGTTAACTTCTCACAAACTTTAAAATTTGCAAATGCTTCGTAGCTGGACAGAACCAAGGTAATGTTATTTGCCGTCGCTTGGAAGATACTCAGATTAGTTTTTGCATACCCCCTAATTCGATAATTGGTCTTAAAATTTATTCAACTTCTTTATTATTTCATTAGATGAAAAGGGTCAATGCGAAAATTGTAGAGCAACATGAAAAACTCCCAATACAGCTTTCTGTTGCTCAATACGTGCTACATAAGTGTTTTCCGATCCTGAAAGAAGCCCTGCGTATACAGGCAAAATTGCCGCGCGACGGACCGCTCGAGGCACTTTGCCTGTATTCGCGGGCATCTTTCACGCTCATAAAAACATGGTAAATAGATATAGGACAATTACTGAGCCATAGTGCAGCTATAATTAGGTAATTATTAACGTAGCGAAGTATCTAAAGATACAAATGGCGAGTCAGTATCGCATACATTTAATCCACAAGTATCTTATCTGTATCCTCAGATGTTTATTGCCTCAGTACATTGTACATAATTTCAAATATATTTGCCCAGCCGTACTCAGGAACACTTTCAGCTCACACTGTCAAGTAATTTTGTTTATTTATTTATTTATTTATTTATTTATTTATTTATTTATTTATTTATTTATTTATTTATTTATTTATTTACTTATTTATTTATTTATTTATTTATTTATTTATTTATTTATTTATTTATTTATTTATTTATTTATTTATTTATACATGCATACATACTGCAACCCAATCGGGCTATCGCAGGAGCGGGTGTGTGCATTGGATACAGCATCAAAACATTTTTCTGCACAAATCAACTTCAACACCGTAAAAATCATGATTGTTTCAAAAAAACAATACAAGAAGTAATAAATAATAAACATAGCATGAATCAATTTAGCTGATACGAAAATTCCTCTAAAGGCAACGACCTAGTTTCACCAGGTAGTAAGTTCCATTTTTCAATAGTACGAGGAAAAAAAGCTGTACTGAAATAAGTTAGTACGCGGTTGAAATGGTGCAAGGTCAAGTTCGTGGCTATTACTAGTAGGTTTCAATTTAGCAGGAGACAGATAGTTGTTCGTTAATAAGTAGCGTGAGGTGTTAATGAGATTATGCAACAAGGCATTCACGATCGCGCCGCTCGGACAGAGGTTGTAAACCTAGTGCAACAAGGTGAGATGAGGGTGAGAAGCTCCAGTCATAACGGCTGTATATGAAACGGATTGCTTTCTTTTGAACTAGTTCGAGAGTGCTAACGTCCCATACCTTATAAGGGTTCCACATGGGGCAGCCATATTCAAGAATTGTACGGATGAGCGATTCATTTGTTAGCAATTTTGTTTCACGCGGAGCTTTCCGCACTGTGCAGTGCATTCAATTATTCTTAATTATTTATTGCATGTGTATTCAATACGCCTTAACCACGACATGTTAGGTGTGAAAATGAGGTCAAGGTACTTGTATTCAGACACCCGTGCAAGTGAAGAGCCATTAAACGAATAATTAAACAGAGAAATAAAAGTGAACTTACTGAAAGTGCCTGTTTTTACACAGTTTATATTCATTTGCCATTTGTCGCACCAACTGCGAAATTGAGTAAAAGAATCGTTAAGCGAAATGTGGTCGACATTCGTGGTAATTACGTTATACAGCACGAAGTCGTCAGCATAAAGGCGGATTTTTGCGGACACACAATTTGGCAAACCATTTATATACAATAAGAACAAAGGTAGCCCCAGGACTGAACCCTGGCGATCTCCGGACGACACATTTACTGTAGACCAGTTTGAGGAATTAAATGAAACATACTGGGAACGGCTATGTAAAAAGCTAGCAATCCAGCCAACTAAGGATGCGTTAAGTATAGCGCGAAGGGGCTTATGGAGTTTTGAGTGTGTAACAGAGTCGAATGCCTTGGAAACATCTATGAAAATGGCATGAAATTGATTTGCAGTGTTCAGAGCATGTGAAATGTCATGCGAGAATTGCATGAGCTGAGTTAACCATGCTGGGCATCACTCAAAATTTTATTATTTGCAAGAAACTCAATAATATGCTTAAAGATTATATGTTCAAGAAGTTTACATGATTGAGACGTTAATGAGATATAGTTGAATGGTGATTGTTTGTTGCCGGATTTATGCATGGAAAGAATTTTTGCCAATTTTTAAACTAAAGGAACTGTCGAGGTAGCAGAAGACTTGAAAAATTACAGTCAAATACCGGCTAGTACAGACACAATATCTAAAAAGAAAACGTTGTTAATGCCATCATAGCCAAAAGATCTTTCTTATTTTTAAAGTGCAAAATTAGATTCAAAACACCTTCGAGAGACATGGTAATATCGCCAATTGAATAAAATGAGGCATGAATGAAGGCAGCTATGTCGAAGTTGTCACTTGTGAATACCAATTGAAAATAGTCGTTGAATGTGGTGGCGATAATTATTGGGTCACTGAAAGGACATTATTTATAACAATTATATTTGTGGAGGCTGAGCTGGGTAGAATTGAAGCCCAAAATTTCATAGAGTTATTTTTGGGACATTATTTATAACAATTATATTTGTGGAGGCTGAGCTGGGTAGAATTGAAGCCCAAAATTTCATAGAGTTATTTTTCATTACACCTTGTAATGTAACGCTGAAGTACAAGTCTTTTGATGAATTAATTTTGAGGCGAAGTTCCGCATTGGCGACGTTAAATTCGGCTATCTTAAGGGGGTATCCGTTTGATTTTAAGCGCCTTAACCTAGCAACGTGACGCGACACGTGAAGTATGTCACGGGAAATCCCGGGCAGATGAGGTTTTTTTTTTTTTTTGTCTTCAGAGGGATAAAGCACTGGATGCAGCTTGTCACAATCTTTTCAAAAGAGGCCACCAAGAAATTGACATCATTAAATTCGCTGAGCTATTCGAAATCTTCAAATGAACCACATAGGAGATCAATAATAGACGCGTCGTCGGCACATGAAAAATCATCCAAAGTAGAATAAACAAAATGATTGTTACGAACTGGAACAGAAATGGATGCAAGAATGGCCTTGTAGTCTGAAATACCATCTGTAACCTCGCCTTCGAAACCTTTATTTATCAAATCAAATTTTATTCCAACATACAACCGATGTTGAGGACCTTGGACAGAAAGCCAGCAGGGCTTGACGTAGTCCACGGCCCCGCGTTCTAAAAGCAGAAACACAACAACAAAGGATGAACACAGTTTAACACAAGAAAATAGAAAAATAGAATGTCCACACTAATAACTGTGAGACCATTATCAGGATAACTATGAGGAAGTAAAGCGCATAAATGTAAAGCATATGGCATACATATTAAGTAATTTTCTGAAGTAGAGCTAGTACTTACAAAATACATTACAAAAAAAAACTGAAGAACAGTCACAAAAAATGCAACACTATATACACAAGCTTTATACAAAAGCTTTATGGGACACAATATATGTAATAGTTTATACAGCTTCATATACAGAAAGTCTTTATACGCAGAGTACAAAGGCAAAACAAAAAAGAATTATTATACAAAAAATACACCGCATCAAAGAAAAAACGTTTGCATACACACTTGTATTTAGATACAAGTTTATACTAGCATAAAAAATTAGGAGTGTGCGAAGAGCAAAATTTCATCTGGAATCGAATAGTGCCGAATGGTGGCCAAAAATATTGAATATCGAAACGAATACAAAAGATTCGTTTGAAAATTTACAGAAAGAACAAAGAAATGATGTCTGTCATGTCCTCGAGCACACAAAGCGAGGCGGGACTGTTACCGCAAGGCTACAAATTGTCATGCAGAAACACAAGCTGTTCCCCATGACCTGGCTTCAGGCTCTCTCGCCACGATGTTACGGTGTTTCCTGCAGTTGAAAACATGCGTTCACAGGGCACCTCTGTAGCAGGGATGGGAAGGTATAGCAAAGCAATTTTGGAGATTCCTGGATATAGAGAAGCTCCATGCTTTTTCCAATATTTCAAATGATCATCCTTTCTTGGAATCAGCGGCTCATTGAAGTATTTTTCAACTTTGTGACTATAAGGTGTGAGCTCATTGTGCTGCAGGGTTCTGTTTTGACGCCAGCAGTTCGACAGTCTCCCAGACCGTTCCCTGGCCTTCTTTGCTTGCGGCATGACTTGTCGATGGCTTCTGATTGTGAAAGTGCTGCGATGGAGAGTTCATGCGAGCGTGTGGACCAGTCATTTCGGCTGCCAGCAGCTCAGCAGCCTGTGACTGATTCAATGGATTTGTGCATAAAATATATTTAAACCTCGGATCACATAGTGTTGCGAACATCAGTTCCTTTCGTTCTGCATAAAGAGGGAACCGTGACTTCAAGCTCGTCAGCAAGTTATTAGCAAACAAAGCTGCTTCCTTTTCCATGTTGGTGTGTCTCTTAAGGATCCGTTCTATCCCGTAAAGAAATGGCACAATTTATTATATAGTTCCATACATCTGGCCGCTAAGATCTGTAGTGGCATCTGCAATAGGCTGCAGGATCTGCACTACCACGGACGCGTCCGCCCGTCCGCCGCGTCCAGACGAATGTGCGAGGAGGAACACACCCTTTCCGCAAGCCTTCGCTGTGCTGTGAGCAGATGAGGCATGTTGATTCCTGATCCCGGGTGCAACCCAATGTAAGCCCGCGGCGACGTTATTTAAGACGGGGTGTGAAGGAAGATGTTTGTGTAAAAGAGTTTTACGGCGCTTGCGGCATACGCGACCGAACTATACGCAAAAGTCCGTGCCTTCGTTGCGGAAACGAAGTTGTGAAGGGCTTGACAGTTTTCTCATATGTGTTTCTTTTTACGTTTGGAAATGGCATAATTTCATTTAATATAAACATGCGCTCGCATTTGAACCAGGATACCGGTGAAAGTCTTAACGAAAGGCCTACTGTAACGACGTTAGCATTAGTTTTAACCACACCACCCTAAGCAAGTTGCGCCATTGGCCTTTGTCGCGTTTTAAATATTCTTCCTGTCGAATTATTCGAAACTTCCAATACTAGCTAATCGAAAATCGAATCGAATTATAAAAATAAACCATTATGTTATGTTTGCCTTGTTTAAATGGTAAGGTAGTCGAAAACGTAGCATTTGATACGTATAATTTGTTCTAGAGCTCAGGAATTCCCATATTTCCGAGCTCCTTGTATTGACCGTTTTATGCTTTGGTACCAAGTAATATATACGTTTTAGGGTGTCGTTGCTTTTTTAATACTGGTCGTTTAATGTCATATTAACATATTTTCGTAAATGTTGGGCACAGATAGCAAATTTAGCTTTTCAAATAGAGGGCTAGTTGGCGTTAAATAAGGAACGTCTAGGATACAACGTACGGCCTTTTTCTGCATTCTATGCAGTGTATTGATATTAGCAAGCATCGTAGTGCCCCAGACAAGATTACAATAGTTTATGTATGATAAGAACAGTGATTTGTGCAGAAGAAGTTTAACGCTTTCTCTAAGGAAGACACGTCATTTCCATAGTATTTCAGTCACCCGATAAAGCTTACCCATGACCATTTCCACGTGAGCATTCCACGATAAATGTTGCTCCAATAAAAAAAAAAAAAGCCGGGGACTGACAAAACTAAATGCAAAACTGCAGCACCTCTTGTGTTTGCGTCAACAACTTGTTTTAAATCAAAATGTAATGAAAAATCTAAGCAGCTCTTTGCTTATTTCCACATGATAGCCGGTGAGCGATTATGATAACCACAAACTACCGGGGGCGTTAAGATCTCGAAGACCAATCAAGCAAGACAAGATATGCTAGGGCATGGATGTCGTTAAAGCGAGCAGCTGAGCTATGTTCGATGACGGCGGGTGGCAGATAACGCCAGATACTATAGAAAAGTTTCCGAAAAAGCTCTTACACCAAACTGATTCGATATTAGGTGGGTTGGGGAGCATTGAAAATTTAAGGTCAGACCGCAAAATAAGGCGACACCACCTCCTATTCCATGACGTCTATCAGTTCTAAGAACTGTAAAACCTGGAGGTGTTATTTCGCTATTAAATATGTCATCATGCAACCATGTTTCTGTTACTTCATAAATATGTGGTGAATGGGCGGATATCAGCGAAAGAAAGTTTGGAAACTTGTTAATCGAACTTCTGGCATTAACATTTGGGTTTTTGGGCTGGTCAAGTTGCCTGCTCGCAAATTTTTATCCAGAACCGCACCATGTAATTCTTTTCACGGGAAATAAATTATTATTATTATTATTATTATTATTATTATTATTATTATTATTATTATTATTATTATTATTATTATTATTATTATTATTATTATTATTATTATTATTATTATTATAAGACACGTATAGGGGTTCTTGTGGTTGACTACTAAGACGTCAGGGGTTAACAGTGGTGGCTTTTGTTTGGCGAGAAGGAACCTTAGTGAGGGTGTTAGCATCATCGTGCCAGTTGTACCTGACTTTATCAGTAAATGCGTGATCAAAGCTTAATTGAATAATGGAGCCGTTATCCCGAAAGGGCTTAGATGCTGCCCGTATCTTTTTTTCTGAATGATCGTATGCGCATTGAAAAATCTTTAGAAATACGAAAGTCAGGACCTTTTGTTTGTGATCATGCTTAAGGACGTTTGTTTTTTCACGATTTCGCAATTTTATTATGTTCAGACTATAAATAAATAGCTCATCTACAATTGTCTTAATGAGTATGTTAGCACGTCATCTTCTCTGAAATTAAATAAGTTTTACTCGCCACTCTTTCTGGGGCACGCGTTCCACGAGAACTGAATTTAACAGAAGGCTTCAGCGGGCTATTAAACTTAATTTGGAACTTTAAATTTAAATGACCGGAGTGCGCTACCAGGCGATTTAGAAAGGACCACATGACTATGCGACTCAGTTTTCCAACCAAAAATAATTATTACCTTGAAATAAAGAATTGCTGTTTGAAGCGCTCATAGCGTGTGTGTGTGTCTCCTCATCGTTTGTGTAATGTGGTGACTGCGCTATCTCTCTGCAACTACACGACGTTCGCAAAAATGAGTTCAGCTGCAAATGCCCGAAACTTTAATGACAGAAATTAATGAAGGTGACGATAAGACGTTGAAAGAAAGTGGGCCAGACGTAACAGAGGGCATCGTTAAGCTTTGGATGCCGTGCTACCGACTAAGGCCATCGTTGTAGCCCACAGGCTTTACATGCGCGCGAACCGTTGGCGCATTCGAGAAGCGGTGCCATTGCTAGGCCTGCCGACGCTTTTGGCCAGCAGTATTTCTGCTATAAACACAGCGCAGGCCACGCCATTGCCTGCCAGTATCAACAGAAACACGGAGCGGTGGTGATCGAAGTCCAGTGTCTCCGCCTCTCCCTGCTGAACTTTCGGGCAACGTGAAAAGTCTGCTCCCAGGGACACCGTGTCGTGGTGCCACTTGCTGACTACACCAGCCTCGTTCAGCCACTTCACCCTGCACCAATATTAGAAGTAAAGAAAATCTAAATTCTCACTAGGAGTGGTCGTACTCCTGACAAACACTACTGACATAGAAGCTGTGCAATCCTGAGCAATGTAACGTAATGCTATTCCAAATTGCTTCTATTCAATTGCTGTGTACTAAGCTTTAGGTGCACGGTAAAGAACCCCAGGTAGTTGAAATTATTCCGGAGTCCACCACTATGGCATGCCTCATAATGATATCGTAGTTTGGGCACGTAAAACCCCATAATTTAATTTTTATTTCATTTCTACAATCAGTCCTCCACGATTGGTGAATAATTTTTTGGGCTACCCCCGCTTCACCTGTCTGTCACGTGGCGTCACAAAAACAGCGAAAACTCCCCATCTGATATGACGTCTGAACACTGATTATGCATGAGTAACCCGAGCTAAAAATAAAAATCACCGCATATGCACGAAGTGAATGATGATGAGTGGGCGAAGCACCGGGGGATCATTCGGTTAACCGTGAGTCACTAGACACCGGCAAGCGGACCCAGAGGTGGCGAGAGCGCGGGAAGCGGCGGCAAAATGCCGGAAGCGTTCTCTACCTGAGGTTGGTGGCACCGATGCTCGGTTCAAGCGCGAGCTTTGCGAGCCCTCTGCTCCGGGTCCGCCTGCCGGCATTGCCGTACTGCAGCAGCTTCGCGAGCCCTCAGCTCCGGGTCCGCTTGCCGGCGTTTCCTTTATTTATTTATTTATTTATTTATTTATTTATTTATTTATTTATTTAAAAATACCCTCAGGGCCATATGGAATTAAAGAGGGGAGTGGTTACAGAGTAGTACAGAAAGACAAATCAAACGAACCAGTGCAGTGAGTTCTGGTAACACAATAATTCTCCTGATTATACAATGTTAGCTAATGTTGCGCGAAATAGTTTGTTATCGGTGATGGCTACGATACTTGAGGGAAGGTGGTTCCATTCCTGCGATGTACGGGGGATGAAAGACTGAAAGAAAGACTTCGTGTGACATGAATCGTAGCCATTTTGCTGCAGCTTCCCGCACCCTAGACTCCGGATCCTCTTGTTGTCTGCGTCGCCATGCTGCAGCAGCTTTGCGAGCCCTCAACTCCACTTGCAGTTGAGCCGCTTGCAGTTGAGCCCCATTTTCATCCATAGCGGGAGCACCGTTATCAGAAGCGACCGTTATCATCTATGGCTGAAGAGAGAAAGAGAGCGCGCGTCGGGAACGAACGCTCTTGTGCACCGCAGCGCCCCTAGCGGACTCCACGCAAACCAGAGCTACGGACGAGAAAGAAAGAGAGCGCGCGTCGGGAACGAACGCCCTTGTGCACCGCAGCGCCCCTAGCGGTCTCTATGCAAACCAGAGCTAAGGACGACTGACGACGAGGGAGGGACAAGGCTCGGCCCTAAGGTACTTCGCCCCTAAAATATTTCTGATTCCCCAACTTTATCGCCATTAGCCCTCCGCTATTGCTCAAAAGATTTCGGGCTGCGGCCACCTCGCCTTCTTGTCGCGCTATGTCACATAACCGCGAAACCTCGCCGTGTCAAAGGGTCGTGTACGCATTAAAAAGTGCATTAATAGCCGAACAAAAGTCAACGTTTTTCGGAGTAGCCGGATATTGTCCCTTTCCGAAAGGAATAGAAGATGGTTGCCTACCGATCGCTCTAGCACTGGCTGCACCGAGCTACCAGGGATAACATAATTATTTGCGTACAATAATAGAAAAAATACGCTGCAGTTTAACGTTGTCTAGCCCTTTCGGCACGTATACGAATTCGCTCTGCCAACTGTTCTTCGCTGAGACCTGTTTTAGGGGCACTTTTTAACTCTTCGTTGCACACAACTGCGATTTTTGACCAGCCACACACACAGAGAGAGAGAGAGAGAGAGAAGTGGGGTGGGAAAAGCAGGGAGGTTAACCCCAAAAAGATTCTGGTTTGCTACCCTGCACTGGGAAAGGGGTAAGGGGATATGAAAGACGGAAAGAATAGCGGAGAGAAAAGGCAAACCCACAGCAAGCTAAGCAAAGGTGTGGCAGTGCCCTACACCGTAGGGCACTGCCATCGTTGGTCCCACTGCTGGTCCTAAATTGGAACCGCCCATGCCAAAACGGGCATGTTCACGTAAATTCCGTGACCTCTCTCCATGCGGCTCTCCGTGAATTATTCAATGCTGATGTATATTTTACCTCTCAAGTGACAACAGGTTGCGCCACTTTTATTTTCCATTTTCTTCATTTTGTCTTTGATAGAGGCTTTGTTCTTGTTACGAACGACGAATTCGTTATTTCAGAAGCATTATCTTTCAATATAGTTATACTTAATATTTACCTTTAGTGTCCCTTTAATTACCACTGAAAACAAGTCCGCGTTTCAAGTATAATATTACTGTGCGCGCAGTTACCCTCTCTTTGAATCGTTTTGGAACAGCCAGATAGAGTATATTCAATTTTTCCCCCTTGCTCACGCTGGTCGAACTTTGATTCTTATAATACGCATCTGGGTGCGACACATTTGCCATTGCTAGGTGGACTTCGACGCTTTGGGAGCACCTATATTTGATCTGTAATGAAAAATAAACGCTGGCTCACCTTACGAAATAACTTTACGTCCACTCAAAGTATACTTCTTATTTGAAAGTGTGGCAGTCGCTTCGTATCAGTATATGCGTTCGCACAAGTGCTTCTTAGTCTCGCAGAAACTGAGAAGGGTACCTATGCGTCTATTCTCCAGCACAGCGCTCTGACTTAGGCGTGCCGCTGCACGACATGGTACAGATCTCGCCTTAGACACTTATGGCGTACACGGTCGAACCCTGTTTTACAAATTGCTTACCTTTTCTCCCATGTCTTCATCAAATGCATCACTGTGTTCCGCATGCGACTGTAGTAGACGACCAGCGGATTAAAGAAGAAGCGGTCACGGGCAATGTAGAACTCGTGGTCTGGATATTGCTTGCATAAGGCGGCCAGCTTATACATGGCCGTCGTCCGATCGCTGAGGACAACCGCCTTTCCCTCTGCTACTTCGTCCAACACAGCCGCCGTGAAGAGCTGGCGGTACGTCAGGAAGGAGGAGGGCTTCAGCATCTGGTACACCTTGCGGTCGTAGTCGCGTGGTGATATCTGCGCATAGTCAGCGAGAGTTTACTGTGTGGCTGATGTCGTAAATCTAAGATAAAATTGCCAGATCTTATGGAAGTTAGTCAGGGAGGGAGTGTGATGATCTTTATTTATTTTTTATTTGTTTATGCATTTCTTTATTTATCAGCGAACGATCAGTATACTGGGCCGATCCCAGGGATTGTGGAATAATGTGCCGATCCAAAGCGTAACGTAATGATAACAAGCCCCATACCAGTGACTGAGTAATCTGTACTCCAGCGAGTCACGTGGTCGCGTGGTGAAGGTCTCCGCGGTCGCGCGGCGACGTGGGCACTTGAAAGAGAGAGCGAGGGTAGGGCTCATTATATAGAAACCCGCATTGAGGGAGCACGTGGCGTTTGCACTTTTCTTACGGGACCGACACCGAAGCACATTCTCAAACTCGAGAACGAGCATCTTGCACGGGAAGTGCGCATATAAAGTGCTGCAAAACGCGGTGCATAACACCAGCAGTAAAGCACGTGTTGCCGTGAAGCGAAATGCCTAAAAACTTCTGCGATGGGAAAAGACCGTGAACATTTACTCGCGCTTAGTTCTAAATAAATATCCACGTATGGTGTATATTTGCGCGTCATTTAGTTTAAAAGTTTCAATTAATCTTCGCCTAACTTTTTAATGACGGCTCATAAGAATGCCCGAAACATTTAAAAAAATATTTTGCTATCTATAGATGTGTAAAACACGTGAAGGATAGCATAATCAACAAAGAGGGGAAAAAATGGTCTGCACAATCTTTTTAAGCGATAGACCCTGGAGGGAGCAACAAGCCAGTGAACTGGTGGTGTGGTTCACCCCAAGCCACCTGTGGCTTTGTAGAGACAGCTCTCGTCATATGTGAGCCGTGGGTACATATTTAATTTGATTTACATCATGTGTGTGACAGCACCACAGCCGGAGGCCTTGCATTGGTATGTCTCCACTGACCACGCTTTCAAAAACAGTCAGTCGTTTGTCAAACTTATTTTTGTCCTGTATTCCTATCCTAACTTAAACCTACAAATGACGCTTCCTGCCTGTCAGTCAGTGTTGGCCGAAGGGATTTAGCCAGAAATTTCGCACTCAATATCGAAACTCGGCAAAAAAAAATGTTTTTTTTAAGTGGCCTTGTTAAGTTATTTTTCATTGTATTCAATATTCCGTGTCTCATTTTGTATTATATTTTTGTTCTGAATTTATTATTGCTTATTTAGTATACATTCCTGATGTGATTGCCGGTAGACTAGACAAATCTTTAAACATTCTTACCCCTAAACCTCCCTCGCACTAACATCTGATAACCATCATTGGCCTAAAACTTACCTCAAACCTCTTCGTTCTTGTTCTATTGTAACCTGCTCCACTACGCAACATTCCACTTGCGTGCCGCCATGCAGTCTTGCTCTTTTTCTTTTTTCTTTTTTGCTATGCGACTGTTACATTAGGTGATACACATCCAGAATTTCTTGCCCCAGCATACTGACTCTCTCTTGTTTCAGTAGCATTTCTATCTGCGTTGTTATTGCGTAAATGTTCGCTGCTTCAAGGAGTGGGCCTCATCTACACGGAGACGGAACATCAGATGAACGGGCATTCAGTGGCCTGCTGGCTTGGATTCTCTTGATACAAGGAACGCGTCACGGAAGATGAGCGCAATGGAGTGCTGTAAATATATTGGAAGGGACCGCTTTTGTTGTTACAACGGGAGCATCACCTGCTTCAACAGATCATAACCGTCACAGCGCCTCCGTTAATGTGGCTTTGGGCAGCTAAACGCGAGTTTGTGGGTTTTATTCACACTATCAGCGGAATGTACAAACAACTGTTTACTTTGTTTTCACTGCCGTCACAAAATTTTACGGTCTTCCTCCTCTGGACCCCGGCACACACCGATGTCCCGCTCGCGGGCAACGAGGCGGCCCACGCCGCGGCTCGAGGTCTCACTCGCCGAGCCGTGGCAGACTACGTGGCCGCCGCCTCCGCCCCCAAGCGCAGGGCGTCGGATCTGCCGGATCGAGACACTACGACAGACACGCTGCAACAACAACAATCACAATGGCTGTGGGGGGATCGCCTGACCACGTTCAGAGACCTCACACAACACTACAGACTCGAATGGCGCAAATGCCCGCCACCGCACGTTAAATTAAACAGGAAAGAGGCCGTAAACTTAGGCTAACTGCAAACACATAGTTACCCTAGCCCGGCAGTCTTACGCCACTGTTACCCTAGCTTATATCCGACTGATGCGTGTAAAGCGTGTGGACTCAGAGCTACGGTGCGACACATGCTCTGGGAATGTGCCGGCAACAACGGTACTGAAGCCGCCGCCGTTCGCGACGCGCCCATAACGGCAGGCGTAACTGGATTAAAGGAAGCCTCGAGCTCGCTCATTGCCGCCGTTGCCCCGACCGTTGGGGCCGCCAGGGACCTTCTCCGTCGGCGTCGCCGCCGTTGGGAGCTGGCCCTGAAAATTTCGGAGCTGGAGGACCAGCTTTGGGCCGTCCGGCAAGCCGAAGATGCCGCCCGAGTCCAAGGACTTTGAGCCGACACCTGAGGCCACTAAAAGCAAAGTGCCGGCACTTTAAATAAAGTTTATTTCTTCTTCTTCTTCTCTTGATTAATGACAGGTTGTTCCTCCGTATGTATACTTTCAGTACCACTAGAACTATTGGGTGCAGAGGTATTGGAACTTAGTGTGCGACAAAAAAGCCTATAAATAAATTTACGAATTCGAGCAATTTCGCGTGAACGCCCTTCAACGAAACCCCTGTGGTAGCAAAGTGCATTGCATCTTTGAAAATTATGATGTGCAAAATGGGCGAAAAACGCAGTCACTGAAAAACGATGCCGTGAATCCGCAATGTTCGAATGAAAGGCCTGCAGTATGAAAGTCAGCACGCTACCAGTGCTTTGAATCTGAAATATGGGCGTATCAATCCTATACCTACAGGATCACCGCAATAGGTATATGATTCTATTTTCGTAGTCACAACTTACCCACTACATGGTAGGCACTGGCCTTCACATGAAGAAACATGCGCTATCGTGTTGCACATACTATTTGTACGTAAATTTGATGGAAGTCAAGTCATTTACGATGGCCCGCTGGTATCCCGGCACATAAGCGGAGAAAGAGAAGTCAGTAGGACGCTAAAATCGGGCCGATGTGGGGACCATTCTTCTATGTGCAGGAAAACGTAAGCGTTGAAACAAGCCCACAAAACTATGCATTTATTTTATCACAACCTTTCTCCAGGCTCATGAGAACGATCGCGAAACATTAGAACTGGAGACAGTCCTTCATTCATAACTCACCGACAACAGCTTTGGGTAAGCGGTTCCTGCCATCATGTACGGGTGCATATTGCTGCGTTCAGCCAACTGCCCCGGGGAATCGACACGTTGACCTGTCTGCTGGCGCACGGTCAGGGCAGCCTTCATTTTGGCGGTGAAGAGGTTGGCGACGACCAGCATCGCTAAGCACCAGAAGGCGAGCACGATGCGCGACGAGGAATTCCGAGGTCGTATCGCGGCGCCTGTGTGAATGAGATGAAAACGTAAGCCCTAGCTCGAATTGACCTAACGGGTTCCCTGCTTTCTGGCAGGTGGATGGAATAGTTTAAACTCTGTGCACTCCGCAAACAACTGAACAATAAAGTCCATTATACCAGACATTTGACTCTATGCCGAAGTACGATTTGGCCGTATTAATACCAT
Organism: Dermacentor silvarum; assembly: GCF_013339745.2. Lineage (NCBI taxonomy): Eukaryota > Metazoa > Arthropoda > Arachnida > Ixodida > Ixodidae > Dermacentor > Dermacentor silvarum. The sequence goes on along the minus strand of NC_051159.1, from coordinate 60,684,076 downwards.
CAGCGTTCCCACACTTTCACTTTGTTTATCGCAAAAGTGACGCTACTGGCACGGTTGATCACTTGCGTGTATATGATTATTGGACCCGCGTAGCGCTGGAACAGGGTGGATGCCGCATGCTCCATTTCTAGACATTGGCCTAAATGCCATCTCATGAAGTAGTCGCTCCTTGCCACAAGAGCACCCCAATTGGTTAAGAATCGGTCATTATATGTATACAACTCAAATTGGGTAATTGTCAGCACTGTCTTGTTTCTAGGACAGCAGACATCAATAGGAACCTAGCTGCATCCTTACAAACGGGATCGCCCCCAAAAATACCGAATTGCTTCAAGGAGCTCTTCGCAATTGTTTTGCTGTGTTCTTCAGCTAGGTGGGTGTAGTTGGACACATTGCGAGTCAGTAGTTAAGCCGATGCCATCGTAAAATATCTGAGGTTTGTGGTGGCTTTGTTACAACGGTTGTTACGCTACTCTTGCGAAATCATGGCTTTTATTTGTAAGACAGCGAAGTTCCTTGAGATAATGGTTCCTCTAAGAATGAATAACAGACACACTCGCAATCATTCCACACCTGTTGGAAGTTAGTTGGAAGTTAGCAGCCACGTCGTTGTTCTTGTTTCTGTTGCTGTCCTCATGTTCTTTAGAGGTAAGCTTGTCAAGCAGTAAATACAAACTAAGCCAAGTTTAAGCTCTTATAAAGCTGGCATGTATGTTTTCATAGATATGCCAATTTTTGGAAAGCTTGTGTACCTGCTTGCAAGCTACATTCCTGTACTATGTGCTGCATTATCATATTACCATATAATTAGGCATCGATAATGAATATATATCAAGTATTTTAGGTTGTAGTTAGGCCACAGTCACTCGAAATAACTAAGGTCTTGCATATTATCCTTCAAAAGTGAGGAGCAGGAAGCATATTTGTCAGGAGCTATAAAAAAAAAGGCTTAAGCTTGCACTCGACTGCGCAATGCTTGAAACCGCGAAGCTGGGTGTTCGTAGGGGCTTACTATGGGTGATGCTCGCTTAGCAGCGAGCAGTGGCGTAGCCAAGGGGGGGGGGGTTCAAACCCCCCCCCCCGAAATTTTTTGCACCCCCCCCCCCACTAACCCACCCTTTGCTCTCGTCGCTTCGCGCTGACATATTTCAAGAAACCGGTGCTACTTTCACACTTTCATTCCTGGGCGCTTCCGTTTGGGTTGGTAATTTACAGCGAATCATGTCTGCATATGGAAAAAAACTGTCACGGTGTTTGTCAAGGCCTTGACACTCTGTGAGGTTTTGGGCGCGAATGTGGCGGCCGCATTCTGAAACAACAAATGCGCAACAAATGAAGCAACAAATGCGGCAGCCGCATTTTAGATGAAGGCGAAAATGCTCGAGGCCCGTTTACTTAGATTTAGGTGCACGTTAAAGTCCCCAGGTGGTCGAAATTTTCGGTATACATTTCCGCCGCTTCCCTTCAGGTGCCGGTTAGGCCGCGTTCGCGTAGGAACTTGGTCTCGAAGCTGGCGGAAGCGGCAAAATCTTGCAAAAATCCGCCCGCCTAGGCGGCAAAACAGGCAGAAAAACAGGCGGCGAGCCAAATTGGTCTCGGACCGATTTTTTCGCCATGGCGAAACGGAAACGTGGCGGAAAAACGTTCTGCTCGACCGGAAGCTACACTAGCATGTAAACTTCCGGTCGTAACATTGAACATGGCACCAAAAGTGTAGGCTGCAATGCTGATCGACGCGATCAAGAACCACCCCTTGCTCTACGACAAGAGAAGTACTAAAACGTACTGTCAGCAATACTCGCGATAGTATTCAACTTCGCGCGACCGGAGGCGCGGCAACGAAGCCAACGGAGTCGCGTGACCCAACTTCTCGCGCTTTTTCAAAGCCAGGCGAACCCACCACCACCGTTTCCGAGGTTTTCTTGTCTTCCGTTTATTCATTGTCCATTTCTAGAAGACAAGTAGGTAGAAGTATAAAAGCCATTTCTTCTTCCACTTCCATGACATACAATAGTTAGGCAGATTCCTCGTTGGCGCTCCATAATTCTCCTCGCACGTGCACGGTATGTTGCAGAAGTCGCGGGGTGCTTTTCTCGTCGCGACGATAGATGGGGAGCGTAGGTCTCACGTAGGACGCGCAGGCTTCGGCGAGCCTCAACACAAAGGGCCAGCCCGGGTTTTAGCTTTGATGTTCCCGTTGCCACTTTCGTGTCCTGGAGGCGCCGAAAATAATACGAAATGATGAAATGTTATTACAACTTGTAAATAAAAGCTATTAAAGAAATATAATCACGCCTAGGCAGCAACCTGTGACACAGCGCTACCGCGTCCGTGTGAGGAGAATTACAGAGCGCCAACGAGGAATTTACCGAAGGTCGCAGATGACACGCGAAATTGCGCAAGATGATCACTTTTGATGACGGGTGGGTCAGTGAATGAACATACCGCTCCAAATAATGCGATAATGAGCGCCACCACGCCGACAAACGTACGCAGACTAGATGGATGTGGACGAAAGCGGTGGCCGCGGTGGTAGCAAAACAAATGTGAACTTGGACATGCGCGGAAAAGATTTTCCGGCCGCTTTGGCCTTTCCGGCCGCTTTGGCCTCTCCACCCGCGCGCTTGCCGCTTCCCAAGTGTGAACGTAGCCATAGTCTGCAGCGCAAAACGTCTCTCGTTTGCGATTGCGCCCCTACGGAAGGCTGGTAGTTACTGTTGTGTTGCTGAATCTCAAACCAGCAATTACGAAAGGCTGGTAGTTGCTGTTGTGTTGTGGAATCCCAAACCAGCAATGTACACACCAAAGGGTTGATGCCAGCAGTGAAATTCCACCGACTCGCAACAGAATGCACGAAACAGACAGCCGACAAGCATGGATTACATGTGCGCAGTACAGCGTAAGTAAACTCTTGTTGCATGCGCTGACAGTTCTCGTCGGAGTTCACGCGTCCTGAGAAATTGATTATGTGCACTATGCACTGAACAAGACCGGAGTTCATTCCTGCATCACTAGTACACCAATCAGTCGACATTCTGTGAGGTACAAGGCCGCTTCCTGTTTGCACCGGCCTAAGTGAAGCAGAAATGACTCGCACGCACTACTTAAAATGCGTACACATGCCATAACTATGCAGTGCGGTGAAATATTCTGTACAATTCTGAATCTGTTGACGTAAAGGAAAATGACGGCTGCACGCTCGCACACAGCGGAAGACACAGTGGCCCATGCACTTGCCGCAGGGAATGTAAGGCAACGAAAGCTTCGTAAAAAAAAAAAAAGCATTACTCGTTTTTGCGCGTGTTTCAGTTTTCTAGCGCAAAGACGCAGCGAACAAGCTATTGCTATGGGAGTAGGTATATAGCCTGCATGGTCACACGTGCATTTTCACGTGTATAGCCGTCCTTGACTTGTGAAACGCACTTCGCCCCGATGAGGACGACGCCATCTACGCTTAACGGAGATTAACAATTAATGATGTCTTCTCCGATCGGGCGGGTCGTCTCAATGATGCGTTTTCGAAGACTGGTCCATTCAGTGGCGCGATGAGAGACGGTTGCTCCAAACGCCCACTGTACCTGTCGTACTTACTGTATTTTACTGAGCTTACATTACTTTTATTGCGATAGCAATTATATGGACACTCCAAAGCAGATTTCTGCCGTCGGCGTCGCCGTCGCCGTCGGCGTCGCCGTCGCCGTCGCCGTGAGGTTCCGTATGACGTCAACGACGATGAAATCGTCGCCGCGCTCCGGACGCTGTATATGCGCGTGAAAGGGCGCGAGGGACGCGCGATTTCACAGGGAGCGAACGCACGTCGAAGAGCAAACGTGCGTTCTGCGCCGTGCTCCCTGAAAGGCTGCAGAATTAAGCATCTCTTTCCTCCTTTCCATATATAGAGAGCAAACGCGACTTTTTCCGTCGTGCAAAAGGCTGTGGGGGGACGGGAGGGAGAGAGAGAGAGGGGAGGCGACGTTTAGCTGCCGCACTAAATGCGTATTTATATAAAAACGCCGCGCGCGTTCAGTGCGAACGCGGGCAAAATGCCGACGGCGTCGACAACAGTTCTGTGCGTTGCTGGTGCTGCTGCATTTCGTTGCAGCGCCACCGCATGCTCGTCACCGGCGCGGAGTGAAGGTCCTCTATGCAGACCCTGCCCGCCTGCGCCAGCGTTTCTCCACTCGTACTAGCCCCATCGCTAGCTGCCGGGTGGCCGGTGTTTCTGCAGCGTAGCAGCGCGTCCTTCACGTGCTGCTTCGCACTATCATGCCTCCGCGTATCGTCAGAACAGCGGCCGAACAGCTCCAACGGAACTCTTCTCGCGCTGAAGCAAGGCGGGCTCGCGTACGTGCCCAGACGCAGGAACAACGTGCTGCTGCGCGTGCGGCGCACGCTGCAGCTCAGCCCCGGAGGCGCCAAGACGCGACCCTGCGGGAACATGAGGCCGAGGCGAGGCGACAACGTCGGCAGGACCATGCAGTTCGGGAGCACGAAGCGGACGCGCATCGTGCCCGCCGTGAGGATGCCGCAGTGCGGGAACGTGAAGCCGACGCGAGGCGGCAACGCCGACAAGACCGAGCAGTTCTGGAACACGAAGCGGATGCGCATCGTGCTCGCCGTGAGGATGCCGCAGTGCGGGAACGTGAGGCCGACGCGAGGCGGCAACGCCGACAAGACCCTGCAGTTCTGGAACACGAAGCGGATGCGCATCGTGCCCGCCGTGAGGATGCCGCAGTGAGGGAACGTGAGGCCGACGCGAGGCGGCAACGCCGACAAGACCCTGCAGTTCTGGAACACGAAGCGGACGCGCATCGTGCCCGCCGTGAGGATGCCGCAGTGAGGGAACGTGAGGCCGACGCGAGGCGGCAACGCCGACAAGACCCTGCAGTTCTGGAACACGAAGCGGATGCGCATCGAGCCCGCCGTGAGGATGCCGCAGTGAGGGAACGTGAGGCCGACGCGAGACGGCAACGCCGACAAGACCCTGCAGTTCTGGAACACGAAGCGGATGCGCATCGTGCCCGCCGTGAGGATGTCGCAGTGCGGGAACGTGAAGCCGACGCGAAGCGGCAACGCCGACAAGACCCTGCAGTTCTGGAACACGAAGCGGACGCGCATCGTGCCCGCCGTGAGGATGCCGCAGTGAGGGAACGTGAGGCCGACGCGAGGCGGCAATACCGACAAGACCCTGCAGTTCTGGAACACGAAGCGGATGCGCATCGTGCCCGCCGTGAGGATGTCGCAGTGCGGGAACGTGAAGCCGACGCGAGGCGGCAACGCCGACAAGACCCTGCAGTTCTGGAACACGAAGCGGACGCGCATCGTGCCCGCCGTGAGGATGCCGCAGTGCGGGAACACGAAGCCGACTCGAACCGACAACGCCGGCAAGACCCTGCAGTACGGCAGCAGGAAGCGGCCTCGCATCGTGCCCGCCGTGACGATGCAGCGGTGAGAGAACACGAAGCCGACACTAGGCGACAGCGTCGCTTGCCACAAGTGACCACCTCCTGCCCACAGACACATTTGGCGGCGGCTACCGCGCATTTCGAAAGACAGTTCTTCAATAATCCATTCGGATATGCGTGTGATGTTTGCGATCGGCTTTGGTTTAAAGCTGACCTCTCGCCTGTCCGAGTTCATCACGTGCCCCTGCTCGCAGCCGAGTTTCCAGACGAAGACGTGCATTCCTTTGTGTTGTGCTCAACATGCCGCGGCGCACTGCAAAGGAGTACCATACCGGCCCTCTCTCGAAGTAACGGTTACGTTTACCCGGTCATTCCCGCTGGGCTACCTCCACTGAACTTGGTGAGTGAGCGTTTGATTGCACCCCGTCTACCATTCATGCAAATTCGTCGCCTCATGAACGGCGGAGGACAGTATGGCATTGTGGGGCCCGTCGTTAACGTACCTGTTGAAGTGGACACCATGGTTAAATCGTTGCCGCGAAACATTCACGAAGACCATGCCATCAATGTCCACATTAAACGCAGGATTCTCAACAAGACATCATACCTCTCTGGCGTGGTGAAAAAATCTCACTTGAAACCTTGGCTTGACGTCTTGTGTCGGAGTACGTTGTACAGGTACTTTGGTATTACTCTTGACGCCTCCTCTTTAGACGCTCTTCCCGACGACGACGCATTTCAACTGCTCGAAGATTCCGTCGAAACTATACCCCAGTGTCCCGACGTGCACAATCCAGTGGATGCATGCGTGGCGCTTAACGCATTCGAACAGTCCGTGGTGTGGGACGAAGAGCGCTACCTGGCCATAGCTCCTGGTGAACACAGACAACCACTGAGCATACTGTACGATGAAAGAGCAGAAGAGTTGTCCTTCCCTCAGATATACCTTGGGGAGCCCCGGCGCGTAAAGGCAGAAGCTCATCCCACGCCCTTTACATATGCCACCAGTGAGATACGTCGCAAAGACCGTCGCGGTGTTTCGCCTCACCACATCCTGTTCATGGCAATGAAAGTGCTCCGATTTAGAGTCAGTCGCGGCCTGGCCGTCACATTTCGCGTCAACGACGACACCGACAAAATTACACGCCAAATGCTTGAAGACGAACACTTCATACAGGATACCATTGACCAAGACATGGCCTTTATGAAGGGCGTTCCCAACACGGTCCACTACTGGCAGCAGCGAAAGAAAGATGTCTTCGCTATGATACGCCAGCTTGGCAAGCCGACTGCGTTCCTCACCCTGTCAGCCTCAGAGATGCATTGGCCTCGATTACTCGCTCTGCTTGAGCGGTTGCGCCAGCAAGATCCCACCTTAGAAGTGCACGTGTCGGAAATGACATCCATATACCGTGCTCAGCTCGTCAACAGTGACCCCGTGGTGTGCGCCATTTACTTTAACAAGCTCGTGAGCGTCATTCTAAATGTCCTGTGTAGCCGCACTCACTCGCCTTTCAAACCTTACCGCGTCGTGGACTACTTCAAGCGCATTGAATTCCAGCACCGAGGTAGTCCGCACGCTCACATCTTACTTTGGTTGGACAACGCACCGTGCGAAACCGTCTCCTCCGACATGCCAGAAACGATCCGCCTCGCAACGCACCTCGTGTCCCTCGATACCTCTGTGTTGCCACGCCTGCGCACTCAAGTGCACCAACACACACACACCTGCTACAAGCGCGGAAACTCTCGTTGCCGTTTTGGCGCTCCTTTCTGCCCCTCTGACAACACCATGGTGCTACTTCCCTATCCGCCCACACAAGACGATGCCGAAGCCACGCGGCGCGTCGCACTCAAGGAACGCTTCTTGCAGATGCACGCCGCTCTTGAAAGCACGCACTACGACAGCATCGGCCAATTCCTCGAGCACCATGCAGTCACTACCGAGGAAGAATACGTCTCCGTGCTCCGCGCTGGCGTGACGCGCCCGACCTTGTTTATACAGCGAACAGTGCAGCAAAAGTGGATCAACGTATTCAATCCGTGGGTCGCCTCCATGCTCGACTCAAACATGGACCTTCAGATCATCCTTGACGCCTACTCGTGTGCTGCTTATGTAGTGGAATACGTAAATAAGTCCAATCGCGGGGTTTCAAACCTGCACAAAGCCGTGTCGGACATTTTGGCAGACACTCCAAACATTCCTTATGGCCAGGCTCTTCGGTTACTCGGCGTTAAGATGCTCAAGGCTGTTGAGATGAGTGCTCAGGAAGCTGCGTGGACACTCCTCCGACAGGAGATGTCCGAGTCCAGTAGACGAATCACCTACATTGCCACATGCCTACCGGAAGAGCGCACGCGCGTTCGCAAAACGCGCGCGCAGATGGAAGCAGCCGGTCTCGACGCCGCGTCAACGGATGTATGGAAATTTGGGGTGTTGCGCAGATATGAATACCGCCCAGACAATTTGCAAGACGTGTGCTTGGCAGACTTTGTGGCGCATTACAACTTGCACACCTACCAAAAGCGCCGCGACCCAGCCGTCATTCGTTACCGCTGCTACTCCATCGACGAATCACTCAACTACATGCGGGAAGCAGTCACACTGTTCCTTCCTTTCCGCCGGGAAGTAGACATTTTGGATGGCAATGCTTTTGAGCACATGTACGCTGAGAACATGGACGCCTTGCTGCTCAAAAGATCTGAGTACGACAGTAAGTTCGACATTCACCAGCTGCGCCACATATGCCTCCAAATGTGCACCGACGACGCCCGTAGTAGCGAACTACACACTGCCACTGACCCACACCACGTTCCTTTGGTCGACCAAAACGACGACGAAGATTTGCTCGGACCACCTGATGCTAACTCCGTAGCGCCAAAAGGTCGTTGCGCCGCCGTCTGCACGCGTCAGGATGTCATGACCGGGGACGCCTACAGGGAAATGATGCGTCTCGCCAACAAGGAACAGTTAGAAGTTGTTCGCGAGGTGATCCACCGCCTAACCACACCGACTTCTGACCCACTAAGAATCTTCTTGACTGGTGTTGCCGGTTGCGGCAAGACCTTCGTTCTACGCCTAATTATGGATGCCTACAACCGCTACACTAACACCGCCTCCACTTGCACGCACAACGCGTACGTCGCGTGCGCCACAACAGGCAAGGCAGCGGTCGCCATCGGTGGGCTCACTGTACACGCCGCCTTCAAGCTCAGTATGCGTGCCGACGGGGGCTTGCGCGACGGAGACCTCAACTCCTTCCGTACAGCGTTCACAAACGTCAAGTGCGTCATTGTGGACGAATGCAGCATGATGAGCAGCGACACTCTCGCACGTGTCGACGACCGCCTGCGACAGATCACTGGCAACTACAACGACCCTTTCGGCGGTTTGGACTTCATAATGTGCGGTGACTTGCGCTAGCTGCCCCCTGTACGCTCCAGCGAGGTGTACAAACGCAGCAAAACACGCAACAACATCTTCAACACCCACGTCACTTGGCATCACCTCTCCTACTTCCCGCTTGTGCAAGTCGTCCGGCAGAGCGACGCCATATTCTCCGCCGCACTCTCAAAGATCGGTGATGGTCATGCACTCGAGAAGGAAGAAATCGACATGTTTCAGGCCCGCTTCGTTTCCAAACAGGACGCAAACTCCCGCTGTCCTCACGCCGTCCGGCTATTCTACTCCAACAAGGATGCCGAGGCGTACAACACGCACGACGCCGTCCAAGACGTTCACGATATTCACGAGGCTAATGCCGACGACTCCATCATCGGCTACCGCACCGATGCTGAGTGTGAGAGCGCAAAGCGTCGGCTACACTCACTTACCACAGCTGAGGTTGGTAACCTCCCTCGAAAACTCGTGCTATGCTTAGGAAAGCCCTACATGCTTACCCTAAACATTGACGTGTCCGACGGCTTGGTTAATGGGGCGGTGGGTCACCTCAACCACGTGCAGTTCGACGAAATGGGCCACGCAAAACGTGTTTGGCTCCACTTTCACTGCCGAGCAACTGGCAACATTGCTCGCCTGAAGGCCAACCCGATTCGTCAAGTTGCTGGTTCTGTCGTACCTGTCGATTCCGTCCCGATAGAGCTGCGCACCGCCACTGTGACTTTGGACAGAAGAACGGGTGTGTCCTGTCGTCGCAAGCAGTTCCCCGTGATGCAAGCGAGCGCTGTCACGATACATAAGTCGCAGGGCGGAACGTACAGCGAGGTGGTGTACGATTACCACAAGCGCCATCCCCAGAAACTAGTTTACGTTGCGTTGAGTCGAGCCACCACTCTGCACGGACTCTACTTGACCAACGCAGAGGATGACTTCACCTTCTATCACTGCAGAGAAAACCCGGATCGGGCCTTGTCGGACGAATTTCGTCGCTTACAAAACCATAAGCTCAACACGATCGCCGCCGAGTGCTTTGCCGTCCTCCACTCACCGCATAGATTAGCGATATGCAACATCAACGTGCGCTCCTTGCCTGCACACGCCTTCGATGTGTCGCACGACCATGTCGTTCGCGAGGTACCAGTACTGTGCTTGTCGGAAACGTGGACGGACAGTGCCGTCGAATTGCCCGGTTACAAGTGCGTTACCCTCGCAAAGCGACACGAGCGCCGAGCTGCTGGAGTTGCCGTGTACGAGCACTTCGGAGGAACCACGCTTTCACCGCGAAACGTTCCCTACCAACTCAACACGCTGCCCCAGATGAGTTGTGGCGATGCGTGTGCCATTCAAACATCACAGGGCTTCATCGTCGCAGCTTGCTACCTATCACCAGGAACCTCGCGGTCCGACGTCACCGACTTCTTTCTCCGTAACTTCCGTGCGGTGTGCCTTGAGAATGCGCCGGTCATCATCACTGGAGACTTCAACGTCAATGTGCTTCGCCGTGAAAACGAGTGGCTTCTCGCGTTCCTTGATGCCGAACTTGGACTTCGCCTCTTGTCGGACGTCACACAGCCTACTACGCGCAACAACACCTGTTTAGATCTTGTGTTCGGAAAGGGCATCCCATCCCGAGTGCACTGCGTGACATTTCCGACCTACTTTAGCGATCACAAGCCGGTTCTCGTGGTCGTCGAGTGAACTGTGTGCAAACTGATATTTCATGTGTGTTTATGTCGTAAGACTATACTTCGTGCTACACGCGCCTTGTCGTGGTCATCGAGTCTCTCTTCATGTCGCTCTACCGATGCCGCAGCACACCTGCTTACTTACTAAGGTCACGTTCACTACAATTCATATTGCTACCAAAGCCGCTCACCTTACTTCGTATGACATTGCTGTGTTGCTATCGCATTCATTGCTTCGCCCTTAGGGCGAAACTGTGACATTTTTTTTCATTTTATTTACAATAGATCGGTGGGGAATATTTTCAGTGTTACCGCCACCGAGTCTCCGCCTGTCAAAGCTGCAGCCGCGGTAGGGTCTCCGACTCGACAAGCGTCCGGCCGGCGAGCGGGGCCGCTCATTCGGAAGAAAGTGACGGTGGCGCCACCTGGATTTTCAATAAAAAATGCCTCAGTGCAGAGCCCTCGCTGGACCCACTCCGCCAATCTAGTACACTTTACGCTTACATATAGCTGTTGCCTCAACGTCAGCGCATGCGCAGATCCAATGGGTATCACGACTCAAGCGCAGATCTCGGCGCGGCGGCGGAAACCGGTTGCGCGCAGTGTCGGCGAGCTGCTGCCGAAGCCGCCCGCGTATCGCCAGCGCGAACGCGGGAAACGTCCTATGGCTTCATCTGATCGGGCGGCGCCGCGCACCGGCTCACATAGCCGCTGCTCTCTGTCGGCGCATGCGCAGTACACAGGCGGTAGGTTGCGCCAGGTGTTCTAGCAGCTGCGGCGTCGCTGGTTGCCATGGCTAGGGTGCGGCTGTCTTTCTGTGAAACACCATACTTTTTACGCCTAGCTTAAACAGCTTCGCTCTTAATAATGTGTGAGTGTCACCAATTGTGTTCGACTTCGTATTTGAATGTGGCTGGAGGCTCCTACCCAAGAAAATTGGTAGGCGTACAGTGCATCAATTTCTGTAGAGGGAGCGTTAATTATGTGATGTTCGAAGCGTACAACAAAACCATTGTATCGTCGAAGTTACGATGCACTAGTTGCTAGAAGAGAGAATAAGTAACGCCCAAACTTAGCAATAATTACCACTCCGGCCGCCATAACTACCACTATAATGCGAAGCGACGTGGTAGAAGGTGTCGTTGCTATACCGGTACATAATATTGTTACGTAGTCGGTAAGTTTTATATGTAATGCCACAATGACTAGGCCGCCTCAAGTGGTGACAGTGTCTACGATGCTATCTCCTTCTTGGGAAGAAAAGCACGTGTGCGATTGCTTTACCACTTCAACCATGTCTGCTCTTAGCATCACGACGCACCACTGGGAGACTTGGCTTTGTACCAGTGTCACTGTAAATCTTAAGTAACACAGAGTTCTCAGAGCATACTATTTCGAACAGAGCGTCGTTTGGGCATGACTGTGCTTGAATTTATATATTTCCGAGAAAGAAATTTGTACTGCACTATACCTTATCGAGAACCCTCGCTCGAGCCAAGCTTCTTTCTTTTCTGGCGCAAACTATTCTTATTTATTTTTTGTCGTGTCCGCTTATTTTTTGTCATCTCAGCCAGAAAATTGCCCGCAAGAAAATATTGACCGCTGAACTTAGTCTTCTAAAGTAATATTAAGACAAATAAACGATATGCTCGTTAAGTGATCAAAGAGAAGATGCGACGAACTATTGATACGATAGACGTAAGAGAAAAATGCACCTGCCTTCAAGAAACACGCTTGCCAAGAGCCGAAATGTGTTCTCCTTTAATTTGAAAAGAAACGGTAAGCGAGAGCCCGGTGCCAGGGACAGGATGATTGCAAACAGAATTAGAGATGCAAGAATGGCCACCCAGACCTGGAATTATAAAGAATAGTGATAGAAGAAAACAGGATCAGAAATTTGTCATATAATGTGCATAGTAAACAAGATGAAATTTACTTTGAGTGCTTATTTTATATTTCATTCTTATTCCATAGCGCAAAAATGGAAGGGCGATCGCCCCAGGTGAGACTTTCTGCAATACCGCTGATATAATTGACAGCATTTTAGCTTTTCGCAAAAAAAGGTTCATGATTTTGCACTACAAATAAAGACAAAATCATAGCACTCATTCACCGTGAAGGTATGATAAAAGAATTACTTTAACAGGATACGCTAACCTTCATTTAGTCACATTCTCGCTGAGAGGTTCTCTGATATCTTCTCATTTTTAATGGCAATGGCACACAGATTGTCGTATGGACTTAAGTGTGTTAAAATTTGTGAGTGCCATGTTTTGGCTGTACCTTTAGTTGTCGCCCACGGAAAGACAATAAAAACAAAATTAGCGCACTGAAATCTTCTCCCTGGTTCTAATACAACCAAATTTATAAAAGCAGCTTTAATTCTTTTCTGCGAAAAATTGTGCATTGGCGGAAGCTTTCTAAATATGATAGAACTTTGTAAAGAACAACAGCACAGTGTATTTACGGTGCAGATTCCTTATTTCTTAAGCGGTTCCTGTCGAAAGCTGGAAAACTTAGGGCGCATAAAGCCAGGTTCTATCAGAACAACTTTAGTGTCGAGGTCTCTTTTTCTTTTCTCGAGATATTTAGTGTATCCGAACATTCTTTTCGCAATATCGCAGATAAATAATTTTGCGAAGAAAAGTAATTAACAGTAACCTACAATCTCATAAGTTAAAAAAATTGTGCAGTGACCAAAGATATCGGATGGATGGATGGATGCAAAACTTTAATGAAAGTCCTGAGGTACGCGACTCCGTGCGCAGCGAGCTGCTCCCACGTTGGGACAGTCAGGCCATGCCCGACCGCCGCATCGTGGGCCCTCTGGACAGCCCATAGTTGCACCCCGGCATCGGGGCTCTTGATAGCGGAGAGCCAACGCCAGAGCATATGGTCTAGGCTAGCGAAGTCATTGCAGTGCCTGCAAGAACTACTGGCATAAGTGTCGGGATAAAGCTTGTGTAATAAATCCGGGCTGGGATACGAGCCTGTTTGCAATAATCTGAGTGTCAATGCCTGCGCTCTATTTACCTTCTTGTGAGGAAGGGGAAAGTCTCTCCTTCTGAGATAAAGGTGCTGCATAATTTCGTTATATGTGGTCGGTTGATCTCTGTTCTTCACCAATGAGAGTCGGCGGGGGAGTTCTCCATGGTCGCGGAAAGCGAGACCTCGCGCCTCGGAGTGGGCCAGCTTGTTCAGGTTTGTGGGGCCTCCCATGATGGATCCCATGTCAGCGGAGAACCACGTGAGAGTGTGGGTGGCGATGCTTTTGCCGTCGAGGATGCGACAGGCTTCCTTACACACGGCGTCAACGCTGAAGACGCGGATGGCTGCCCTGAAGTCGCTGAAGATATTGGCATGTTTATCGTCCAGGAGGGCCAAGGCAATGGCAACTTGCTCGGCCACATACGACGACGTGCTTCGTACGGAAGCGCCGTTAACGATCGAACCCCTCTGGTTGATCGACACTACCGTGAAATTGTTGGTGCTGCCTTACTGGACCGCGTCAACGAAGCAGCTGCCGGCAGGGAGTTCTGTCGCACGGCGTTGGAGCGCCACTACCCTGGCCTTCCTTCTTTCCACGATGCGCTGGGGATGCATATTGCGCGGGGCGGGGGATATGATGATGTTGTCTTTCTGCTCTTTCGGAAAGCCCCAATAGGAGTCTTCAAACTTGGCCGGGAGGACGCCCATCTTAGTTAGCAGTCGTCGGCCCGCCCTGGGGCTGGAGAATCTGAGAATCTGTGCCCTTTCTTGTGCTTCTTCAATTTCTTCCAGGGTATTATGAATACTGAACTGCAGGAGTCGGTCGGTGGGTGTGTTTGGGTCCCAGCGCGCTCTTGATCCCCCTCCTTATCATGGCATTTAGCTCGTCTCGCTCGGCTCTTTTCCAGACGTGCATGGCCGCTATGTACGTGAAATGGCATAACAAGAAAGCGTGGACTAGCCTTATCAGATTATCTTCGCTCAGGCCTCTCCTTCTGTTAGCTACCCGCTTGATTAGACCGATGACGCTATCCATCATCTTTGCTAGTTTGTGAATGGTGATGCTATTTGTGCCCGCCCCTTCGAGTATCATTCCCAAGATTAGAATGGACGCGACTTTGGGAATCGGATCTCCGCCCTTGATGTAGAGATTAATGTCGCTTTTGGTGGGGAGTTTCCAATTATGTGGCTTGCGGCCCTTTCTAGTTGGGCTGTAGAGAAGGAGTTCCGATTTCTTTGGGGAGCACTGGAGTCCCGTGTCTGTTAGAAAGCGCTCTTGTGTGTCGACAGCTTCCTGGAGAGCGGCTTCGACTTGTCCCTCACTGCCTTCCGCGCACCAGACAGTGATGTCATCCGCGTAGATCGTGTGACTGATGCCCTGGATCTTGTCTAGGTATCTCGGGAGGTCGACCATTGCGATGTTGAAGATGAGTTGAAGGGGGCAGTAAGTTGCCGCATGCTATAACCCATCTTATTACTGATATATGTTGAGTCGGCTTGCTTTCAATCAGTGTGAACGTACTCCTATCGTATATAATAAGTCGACGAGTGGCTAGGCAATGGAATCATTTTAATATAGATATGTCTTTAGTGTAAACTAATAACAATTCACAGCTGCATACTCGTGGACAGGACTAAAGAGGGCATAATACACCGACAAATTTGTATGTGAGGAAGGCCGCTTGACTTTTATCACGATACACACATTTCTAACTGCTGTAGTGCAGATGTTATCAATATGTGTGGCCCTCAGAAAAGTGTTTCTTTTGAGGCCTGAATAACAGAGGGTACATCTACAAAGTAAATATTATGACGACGGCTATTTTCGTTTCTAAAGAAAGAATTGTGGGGAGCTCCGTATTTAAGAGGTGTGTAGCGCTCGTGAACGAGGATTTATCTAGGCGTTATTATCTGTGATTCGTCTGAGGGTCCTGAATTCGCCCCGCTCGGTTGGTAAATCCTCGAGCTAGCGCATCGGCCCTCTCATTGCCCTTGATCCCGGCATGTTCCGGGCACCAGACCAGCCTTTGATTCTGGGTTAGTCTATGGCCTAGCAACTTTAGTGCTGCTGTGGGCAGGCGTCCCGTCATAAAAAGCCGGCACGCCTCCTGTGAGTCTTAAAATTAACGGCCGCTCTCCTCTTCGCTCCCAGCATTCCACGGCCAGAGCTATGACCATAGCCTCAGCCCTGGTGGCCGAGGTTGTTCTTGTTGAGGCACTCGTCATCAAATTCTTTTCCTTGTCCACTACTGTGGCCATGTAGCTAGGACAGTTATATCGCGTTGCGTCCAGGTATGTCACGTTTGGCTCTTTTCCGACCCTCTCCCTGAGCCATTTCACTCTCTCATTCCTTCTTTTTGCATGGTGTTCTTTGCGCATGTTTCTAGGACTTGGTGCTACCGATATTTTCTTTTTCTTTTTTTGCAAGCTTCGCATGGCTCGTTCTCCAATTCCTCATCTAAACGTTTAGGATAAGGTGGGGACCCTATCCTAACGAGGAGCTCTCTGCTTGATGGAGTTTGGCTTAGACGGTTTCGCTGGGATATAAGGGTCGCTGCCTTAGTTCACTGTAGGTGTAATGTACCCCGAGCACTAGAAGCCCTTTAGTGGATGTACTATGTGGTAATCGAAGCGATGCTTTGTAGGCGCATCTAATGATGGAGTCCACTTGACTCTCTTCGATCTTGTTGAGCGTGTAGTGCGGTAGGCTATACGTCACCCTGCTCATGACTAGAGCTTGATTAAGTCTTAAAGCGTAATTCTCATTCATCCTTTCCTTGTGATGTCTGATGCGGTAAATCCGTCTAGCAATTTACTCGACTGTGGTCCTTAGCGCAGTAATGGTGTAGTCTGCTGTGTTGTTATTTTAGGAAGGAGCTTCTAGTACCTCTCTTCGTTCGCTTAAAATTGACTTTGCGGACACAAACCCCACCGGTGACGATTTTTCCAGTGAAGACAAGCGAGGGAAATTGTGTTTATGTTTACGTTTTCATAAAAGTTCGACTTTGGACATTTTCCTCCAAATTTCTATTGCGTAGACCTATACGTTTTTTAGTAGTTCGCTTCAAAATATCCCGGCCTTTGATTTATTTTTACAGCGAAGCCGTATATGGCTAGCTTCTGGCTGATCGCGTCCACGGACATCGCGTACACGGACGCCTGTGAGCTCGAGGACCTGTGACGCCTCCTTGAACTACCCTTGTTAACACATGGTACCCAAAGAGACAAAACAATGCTCCGGAGCGATTAACTCTTTTGCCCAAACGCTAGTCTGTGACGATGCGTGTCGTAACATCAGTGATATAACGTAACAGTCGACCAACCAATAGCTGTGTCTCATTATCTCTTGACATAGCCATTTCCCTAGCGACATCATCAGTTGCCCCTGGACTCGCTATGGTTAAGAACCGTGTCACTCGCTCCGAAGAAGAAGAGAGCGCCTTCAAGGAGCGCCGGCCCGCTCAACAGCACGAATGAATGCAAAAGCGACGAGAAGCGGAACGTGGAGTGGCCCAACGTGCTGCGGCCGATGGTGCAAGGTGGTGTGAATCTAGTCGCCTAAACTCGCTTTCACTCGCACATACATCAGCGATGTTATGTGCTCTGTTCTTTCAACCATTTAGCATAACCACCAAATTAAAAAAATATATAATTAAACAAAACCACCTGCTTCGCTGGTCTTCCATCTTCACATAGTGGAAGGGCTCCGAATGTTTTGTGCTTATTTGTGTGTTTTGTGTTTTAATGTATGGACATAAAGAGGGCCACATTGCTTGTAATGTGTTCAGAGCTTCCCGTAATCAATATCGCTCATAGGTACCCCATTATAATTTGCGAAAACGATCTCCCATCATTTGGACAGCGAAACGCACCTCTGCGCCGAACACGGAGAACGAGCTGGTGATGCTTGTCTGCTGCACACTGTCCCTGCTGAAGGCTCCCACAATGATAAAGTCTTCGTACCACACGGGGAAGCTGGGTTCCGCCAACTCGTTCCGCTCGGCTGTTGGGCTGTACAGCACGAAGGACACGTCGCACTCCTGGGCAGTTCAGAGTTGGCAGTTTAAAGGTAATAAATTCTGCTAGTTGGTGAGCTATAATTCAAGCTATACAGTAAGTTCTAATCTTTCATTTCCCTTCCCATCATGCAAGGGCAACAAAAGACGGACAAGAAGCATAACGAATAGCTGTGCTAAGTTGCAACCGAATTTAATATCGCGATGTTTAGAGGTTTGCATGCATCTAAACTATCAAATAGAGAAGAATAAAGAGTGGTAGCTGGCAATTTTCACCTAGATGCGCAGAATGCTTGCCGGCCTTGAGAAGAATAAGATACATAAAAAAAGAATAGTGAGTGAGGATTGGGAGAGTGTCATGAGTCGGACGCCGGCGGCACACGAAAATGAAGAAGACGAAGTTCGCGGAGCGTTCGAAACCGCGCGAGCGCTCGAGACACGCGAACCGAGGTGTAATCCGCGAGGGAGAAGCGACGAAACATGATTATCGACGTGGCTCTTGGGCTGGAAGGTCGCTTCGTCAGCTATGCTCTGACGACGGGAGTGCGGAGAGCCCGGCCACGGAGCTCGTGACGCTGGCAAGGCCCAGGCGTGGCTGTAGACCTCGGAGACGTCCGGGCGAAGCTCCTGGGACCAGCTGCTGCTGCTCACGGTGGTTCCAATCTTCTTCGCAAGAACTCCACTTCCTCGGCCGAGCCCGATCAACCGATAATCGCCGTGACACCTGGCCGCCATGCAGATCGTCGGAGGGCGAAGAACGCTGTAGGGCACTGGAAGACGCTGGTTTTTGCAATAGAGTTTGCTTGAAATTTCACAGCCTGCCGTCCAACAATATCTACTGAATGATTGGATTGAGCCTGTCGCTTGCGCTGAAGCGCACGCGCAGGCGGCCCAACCGGCGGGCCATCCATGGCGAGACTGAGCGACCAAGCACCGGCGAAGCAGCCGTTAAACCCTTGCCTAGTCACGTGGTACCACAGCAGCGAGGCCCCGAGTGAGTGCAGCTGCGACGCCTCTCCTCAGCACATCACGTGGCGTGACGTCACACCTGCCACACCTGCGCTCCAGTGGCTCGCACTCCGGCGGCTCAAGGTCATTATGACGCGATGAATGACCTTGCGAGACATGGTGTACTAGACGTTTCGCTCTAAAAATTGTTGGCTCTCCGGTAGTCGAAAGTTGATGTAAGCATGAAATGGCTACCATAAGGGGTCTTTTGCTGCCTGTGGTGCCACCAAGGAGGTTGAGTTTTTTTTTTCAACCTCCTTGGGTGCCACCGCGTTCAACCGCTTTTCTTCCAACAGGGCAGCGCGCTCAGCGTCTGTCGCTACTTTTTTCTTTTGTCGCCTCGAAGTGGTCGGCTGCACATGTTCGGCCAACACACGGACCGCTGTCGTTGAAAAGAGCACAGGCAACGCTGTCTCAGCGCCAAAAGATTACAATCAAGCGCATGGTGCCCTGTATCTGCCGTCTCAATGTCGCTATTGGAAATGACAAATAAAAATGTCACAGTTTCGCCCTAAGGGCGAAGCAATGAATGCGATAGCAACACAGCAATGTCATACGAAGTAAGGTGAGCGGCTTTGGTAGCAATATGAATTGTAGTGAACGTGACCTTAGTAAGTAAGCAGGTGTGCTGCGGCATCGGTAGAGCGACATGAAGAGAGACTCGATGACCACGACAAGGCGCGTGTAGCACGAAGTATAGTCTTACGACATAAACACACATGAAATATCAGTTTGCACACAGTTCACTCGACGACCACGAGAACCGGCTTGTGATCGCTAAAGTAGGTCGGAAATGTCACGCAGAGCACTCGGGATGGGATGCCCTTTCCGAACACAAGATCTAAACAGGTGTTGTTGCGCGTAGTAGGCTGTGTGACGTCCGACAAGAGGCGAAGTCCAAGTTCGGCATCAAGGAACGCGAGAAGCCACTCGTTTTCACGGCGAAGCACATTGACGTTGAAGTCTCCAGTGATGATGACCGGCGCATTCTCAAGGCACACCGCACGGAAGTTACGGAGAAAGAAGTCGGTGACGTCGGACCGCGAGGTTCCTGGTGATAGGTAGCAAGCTGCGACGATGAAGCCCTGTGATGTTTGAATGGCACACGCATCGCCACAACTCATCTGGGGCAGCGTGTTGAGTTGGTAGGGAACGTTTCGCGGTGAAAGCGTGGTTCCTCCGAAGTGCTCGTACACGGCAACTCCAGCAGCTCGGCGCTCGTGTCGCTTTGCGAGGGTAACGCACTTGTAACCGGGCAATTCGACGGCACTGTCCGTCCACGTTTCCGACAAGCACAGTACTGGTACCTCGCGAACGACATGGTCGTGCGACACATCGAAGGCGTGTGCAGGCAAGGAGCGCACGTTGATGTTGCATATCGCTAATCTATGCGGTGAGTGGAGGACGGCAAAGCACTCGGCGGCGATCGTGTTGAGCTTATGGTTTTGTAAGCGACGAAATTCGTCCGACAAGGCCCGATCCGGGTTTTCTCTGCAGTGATAGAAGGTGAAGTCATCCTCTGCGTTGGTCAAGTAGAGTCCGTGCAGAGTGGTGGCTCGACTCAACGCAACGTAAACTAGTTTCTGGGGATGGCGCTTGTGGTAATCGTACACCACCTCGCTGTACGTTCCGCCCTGCGACTTATGTATCGTGACAGCGCTCGCTTGCATCACGGGGAACTGCTTGCGACGACAGGACACACCCGTTCTTCTGTCCAAAGTCACAGTGGCGGTGCGCAGCTCTATCGGGACGGAATCGACAGGTACGACAGAACCAGCAACTTGACGAATCGGGTTGGCCTTCAGGCGAGCAATGTTGCCAGTTGCTCGGCAGTGAAAGTGGAGCCAAACACGTTTTGCGTGGCCCATTTCGTCGAACTGCACGTGGTTGAGGTGACCCACCGCCCCATTAACCAAGCCGTCGGACACGTCAATGTTTAGGGTAAGCATGTAGGGCTTTCCTAAGCATAGCACGAGTTTTCGAGGGAGGTTACCAACCTCAGCTGTGGTAAGTGAGTGTAGCCGACGCTTTGCGCTCTCACACTCAGCATCGGTGCGGTAGCCGATGATGGAGTCGTCGGCATTAGCCTCGTGAATATCGTGAACGTCTTGGACGGCGTCGTGCGTGTTGTACGCCTCGGCATCCTTGTTGGAGTAGAATAGCCGGACGGCGTGAGGACAGCGGGAGTTTGCGTCCTGTTTGGAAACGAAGCGGGCCTGAAACATGTCGATTTCTTCCTTCTCGAGTGCATGACCATCACCGATCTTTGAGAGTGCGGCGGAGAATATGGCGTCGCTCTGCCGGACGACTTGCACAAGCGGGAAGTAGGAGAGGTGATGCCAAGTGACGTGGGTGTTGAAGATGTTGTTGCGTGTTTTGCTGCGTTTGTACACCTCGCTGGAGCGTACAGGGGGCAGCTGGCGCAAGTCACCGCACATTATGAAGTCCAAACCGCCGAAAGGGTCGTTGTAGTTGCCAGTGATCTGTCGCAGGTGGTCGTCGACACGTGCGAGAGTGTCGCTGCTCATCATGCTGCATTCGTCCACAATGACGCACTTGACGTTTGTGAACGCTGTACGGAAGGAGTTGAGGTCTCCGTCGCGCAAGCCCCCGTCGGCACGCATACTGAGCTTGAAGGCGGCGTGTACAGTGAGCCCACCGATGGCGACCGCTGCCTTGCCTGTTGTGGCGCACGCGACGTACGCGTTGTGCGTGCAAGTGGAGGCGGTGTTAGTGTAGCGGTTGTAGGCATCCATAATTAGGCGTAGAACGAAGGTCTTGCCGCAACCGGCAACACCAGTCAAGAAGATTCTTAGTGGGTCAGAAGTCGGTGTGGTTAGGCGGTGGATCACCTCGCGAACAACTTCTAACTGTTCCTTGTTGGCGAGACGCATCATTTCCCTGTAGGCGTCCCCGGTCATGACATCCTGACGCGTGCAGACGGCGGCGCAACGACCTTTTGGCGCTACGGAGTTAGCATCAGGTGGTCCGAGCAAATCTTCGTCGTCGTTTTGGTCGACCAAAGGAACGTGGTGTGGGTCAGTGGCAGTGTGTAGTTCGCTACTACGGGCGTCGTCGGTGCACATTTGGAGGCATATGTGGCGCAGCTGGTGAATGTCGAACTTACTGTCGTACTCAGATCTTTTGAGCAGCAAGGCGTCCATGTTCTCAGCGTACATGTGCTCAAAAGCATTGCCATCCAAAATGTCTACTTCCCGGCGGAAAGGAAGGAACAGTGTGACTGCTTCCCGCATGTAGTTGAGTGATTCGTCGATGGAGTAGCAGCGGTAACGAATGACGGCTGGGTCGCGGCGCTTTTGGTAGGTGTGCAAGTTGTAATGCGCCACAAAGTCTGCCAAGCACACGTCTTGCAAATTGTCTGGGCGGTCTTCATATCTGCGCAACACCCCAAATTTCCATACATCCGTTGACGCGGCGTCGAGACCGGCTGCTTCCATCTGCGCGCGCGTTTTGCGAACGCGCGTGCGCTCTTCCGGTAGGCATGTGGCAATGTAGGTGATTCGTCTACTGGACTCGGACATCTCCTGTCGGAGGAGTGTCCACGCAGCTTCCTGAGCACTCATCTCAACAGCCTTGAGCATCTTAACGCCGAGTAACCGAAGAGCCTGGCCATAAGGAATGTTTGGAGTGTCTGCCAAAATGTCCGACACGGCTTTGTGCAGGTTTGAAACCCCGCGATTGGACTTATTTACGTATTCCACTACATAAGCAGCACACGAGTAGGCGTCAAGGATGATCTGAAGGTCCATGTTTGAGTCGAGCATGGAGGCGACCCACGGATTGAATACGTTGATCCACTTTTGCTGCACTGTTCGCTGTATAAACAAGGTCGGGCGCGTCACGCCAGCGCGGAGCACGGAGACGTATTCTTCCTCGGTAGTGACTGCATGGTGCTCGAGGAATTGGCCGATGCTGTCGTAGTGCGTGCTTTCAAGAGCGGCGTGCATCTGCAAGAAGCGTTCCTTGAGTGCGACGCGCCGCGTGGCTTCGGCATCGTCTTGTGTGGGCGGATAGGGAAGTAGCACCATGGTGTTGTCAGAGGGGCAGAAAGGAGCGCCAAAACGGCAACGAGAGTTTCCGCGCTTGTAGCAGGTGTGTGTGTGTTGGTGCACTTGAGTGCGCAGGCGTGGCAACACAGAGGTATCGAGGGACACGAGGTGCGTTGCGAGGCGGATCGTTTCTGGCATGTCGGAGGAGACGGTTTCGCACGGTGCGTTGTCCAACCAAAGTAAGATGTGAGCGTGCGGACTACCTCGGTGCTGGAATTCAATGCGCTTGAAGTAGTCCACGACGCGGTAAGGTTTGAAAGGCGAGTGAGTGCGGCTACACAGGACATTTAGAATGACGCTCACGAGCTTGTTAAAGTAAATGGCGCACACCACGGGGTCACTGTTGACGAGCTGAGCACGGTATATGGATGTCATTTCCGACACGTGCACTTCTAAGGTGGGATCTTGCTGGCGCAACCGCTCAAGCAGAGCGAGTAATCGAGGCCAATGCATCTCTGAGGCTGACAGGGTGAGGAACGCAGTCGGCTTGCCAAGCTGGCGTATCATAGCGAAGACATCTTTCTTTCGCTGCTGCCAGTAGTGGACCGTGTTGGGAACGCCCTTCATAAAGGCCATGTCTTGGTCAATGGTATCCTGTATGAAGTGTTCGTCTTCAAGCATTTGGCGTGTAATTTTGTCGGTGTCGTCGTTGACGCGAAATGTGACGGCCAGGCCGCGACTGACTCTAAATCGGAGCACTTTCATTGCCATGAACAGGATGTGGTGAGGCGAAACACCGCGACGGTCTTTGCGACGTATCTCACTGGTGGCATATGTAAAGGGCGTGGGATGAGCTTCTGCCTTTACGCGCCGGGGCTCCCCAAGGTATATCTGAGGGAAGGACAACTCTTCTGCTCTTTCATCGTACAGTATGCTCAGTGGTTGTCTGTGTTCACCAGGAGCTATGGCCAGGTAGCGCTCTTCGTCCCACACCACGGACTGTTCGAATGCGTTAAGCGCCACGCATGCATCCACTGGATTGTGCACGTCGGGACACTGGGGTATAGTTTCGACGGAATCTTCGAGCAGTTGAAATGCGTCGTCGTCGGGAAGAGCGTCTAAAGAGGAGGCGTCAAGAGTAATACCAAAGTACCTGTACAACGTACTCCGACACAAGACGTCAAGCCAAGGTTTCAAGTGAGATTTTTTCACCACGCCAGAGAGGTATGATGTCTTGTTGAGAATCCTGCGTTTAATGTGGACATTGATGGCATGGTCTTCGTGAATGTTTCGCGGCAACGATTTAACCATGGTGTCCACTTCAACAGGTACGTTAACGACGGGCCCCACAATGCCATACTGTCCTCCGCCGTTCATGAGGCGACGAATTTGCATGAATGGTAGACGGGGTGCAATCAAACGCTCACTCACCAAGTTCAGTGGAGGTAGCCCAGCGGGAATGACCGGGTAAACGTAACCGTTACTTCGAGAGAGGGCCGGTATGGTACTCCTTTGCAGTGCGCCGCGGCATGTTGAGCACAACACAAAGGAATGCACGTCTTCGTCTGGAAACTCGGCTGCGAGCAGGGGCACGTGATGAACTCGGACAGGCGAGAGGTCAGCTTTAAACCAAAGCCGATCGCAAACATCACACGCATATCCGAATGGATTATTGAAGAACTGTCTTTCGAAATGCGCGGTAGCCGCCGCCAAATGTGTCTGTGGGCAGGAGGTGGTCACTTGTGGCAAGCGACGCTGTCGCCTAGTGTCGGCTTCGTGTTCTCTCACCGCTGCATCGTCACGGCGGGCACGATGCGAGGCCGCTTCCTGCTGCCGTACTGCAGGGTCTTGCCGGCGTTGTCGGTTCGAGTCGGCTTCGTGTTCCCGCACTGCGGCATCCTCACGGCGGGCACGATGCGCGTCCGCTTCGTGTTCCAGAACTGCAGGGTCTTGTCGGCGTTGCCGCCTCGCGTCGGCTTCACGTTCCCGCACTGCGACATCCTCACGGCGGGCACGATGCGCATCCGCTTCGTGTTCCAGAACTGCAGGGTCTTGTCGGTATTGCCGCCTCGCGTCGGCCTCACGTTCCCTCACTGCGGCATCCTCACGGCGGGCACGATGCGCGTCCGCTTCGTGTTCCAGAACTGCAGGGTCTTGTCGGCGTTGCCGCTTCGCGTCGGCTTCACGTTCCCGCACTGCGACATCCTCACGGCGGGCACGATGCGCATCCGCTTCGTGTTCCAGAACTGCAGGGTCTTGTCGGCGTTGCCGTCTCGCGTCGGCCTCACGTTCCCTCACTGCGGCATCCTCACGGCGGGCTCGATGCGCATCCGCTTCGTGTTCCAGAACTGCAGGTCTTGTCGGCGTTGCCGCCTCGCGTCGGCCTCACGTTCCCTCACTGCGGCATCCTCACGGCGGGCACGATGCGCGTCCGCTTCGTGTTCCAGAACTGCAGGGTCTTGTCGGCGTTGCCGCCTCGCGTCGGCCTCACGTTCCCTCACTGCGGCATCCTCACGGCGGGCACGATGCGCATCCGCTTCGTGTTCCAGAACTGCAGGGTCTTGTCGGCGTTGCCGCCTCGCGTCGGCCTCACGTTCCCGCACTGCGGCATCCTCACGGCGAGCACGATGCGCATCCGCTTCGTGTTCCAGAACTGCTCGGTCTTGTCGGCGTTGCCGCCTCGCGTCGGCTTCACGTTCCCGCACTGCGGCATCCTCACGGCGGGCACGATGCGCGTCCGCTTCGTGCTCCCGAACTGCATGGTCCTGCCGACGTTGTCGCCTCGCCTCGGCCTCATGTTCCCGCAGGGTCGCGTCTTGGCGCCTCCGGGGCTGAGCTGCAGCGTGCGCCGCACGCGCAGCAGCACGTTGTTCCTGCGTCTGGGCACGTACGCGAGCCCGCCTTGCTTCAGCGCGAGAAGAGTTCCGTTGGAGCTGTTCGGCCGCTGTTCTGACGATACGCGGAGGCATGATAGTGCGAAGCAGCACGTGAAGGACGCGCTGCTACGCTGCAGAAACACCGGCCACCCGGCAGCTAGCGATGGGGCTAGTACGAGTGGAGAAACGCTGGCGCAGGCGGGCAGGGTCTGCATAGAGGACCTTCACTCCGCGCCGGTGACGAGCATGCGGTGGCGCTGCAACGAAATGCAGCAGCACCAGCAACGCACAGAACTGTTGTCGACGCCGTCGGCATTTTGCCCGCGTTCGCACTGAACGCGCGCGGCGTTTTTATATAAATACGCATTTAGTGCGGCAGCTAAACGTCGCCTCCCCTCTCTCTCTCTCCCTCCCGTCCCCCCACAGCCTTTTGCACGACGGAAAAAGTCGCGTTTGCTCTCTATATATGGAAAGGAGGAAAGAGACGCTTAATTCTGCAGCCTTTCAGGGAGCACGGCGCAGAACGCACGTTTGCTCTTCGACGTGCGTTCGCTCCCTGTGAAATCGCGCGTCCCTCGCGCCCTTTCACGCGCATATACAGCGTCCGGAGCGCGGCGACGATTTCATCGTCGTTGACGTCATACGGAACCTCATGGCGACGGCGACGGCGACGGCGACGGCGACGCCGACGGCGACGGCGACGCCGACGGCAGAAATCTGCTTTGGAGTGTCCATATAATTGCTATCGCAATAAAAAAATTCGGCGTACTAGTAGTTTCAGCTTGAGTGATATTGTGAACAAACATTTGGCATAAATCGGAAGCAATATTTTTGTAACTTGTTTGGGCATTAACTAGCGGATGTAATGTGGTCCTGTATATAGGGTTGGGCGCCAGAGACCCCATTTTCTTAAGTTTTGACTGGTTGCCCGGATGATCTCGCCTTGCTATTGCAACAACGACCGGATGTTCTTGTTTGTGTGCATGCATAACGGCCCTGGCTTTCGGCCTTATAGTTCACTTGAAGGTGAATTTAATATCGCGTTGCTTTTAGCTCCCGACCACGGGAGCTAAAAGCATTTCATGCTTAAGCACTATGCAGACCCAACGCACATTTTGGAATCTTTGTGACGCGAAGCTTTCGTGCAGCGGTCAATGAAATGCTATAAATTTTCCTATTACGTTCCTGCGTCTTCGAAGTAAACTGGCATGGGCACATGGGATCCCACGTACACGTGCTACGCAAGAGGATAACTCATACATTGCCTGCGTTTCTTCAAATATACCGCCCACTTCTTCGTCAATCTCTCGTTGTCGGCATCTGTCATAGTACGGAAATCATCAACCACTCGGAAATAGTTAGCGTTTACACGATTGAAGTGTTCGTGTGATTGTGGTCTAATCCTTCAACGAAGGTGTCAATCGAGGCAAGGATCAACTGTAGATACAATTTCTTTATGTTTTATGCTGCGGTCCATAGAGTTAATATAACCTACTCTAGAACTCTGAGTAGCGCCCATGTATTGAAATCGGGAACCGCAAGGGCGCAGCCATGATGCTGACTCTGTGCAGGCGCGCAGGCGCAGACGACGAGATGTTATTCAAACGAGGCGCGCAATCAACGTGATCTCGAGCCTCCGTCGGCATGGTAGCGCCATCTAGTTAAGGCGCCTGCAAACGCAGCCTTTCAGGGCACCGTAAATTTTTCATCACAATTTTCTTTATAGCCATCTAATCTTTCTGAAAGATATACGGAATTAACTTCAAACGTTGTCCGTCCCTACGTGCTACGTGTAAGTGCTTGCTTTTGCATAATATTTTAAATATTTTATGTTACAAAAGCGAGTCGTAGTAAAATGGCGGCGCCTATGGGGTTCCCACTTTTTTCGCCCAGCTTTTCCTCTAGAGTCAGTATACTAACTCTATGCCGGGGTCCACCACCAACTTCCTGTAACTGATGTGACGCCGGCGCGAAGGCATGAAATATGCTCTCTCCTGGCAGGGATGGCGCCGCCATCTAGGGGCGGTGAAGCGAGTGAGAGAGAGAAAAACATTTATTTAGACCATCGAGATTGTTGATCTTGAGGACGAGTGGGTGCTGTCCTAATTCCAGGACTCCACTGGCCATGGCTGCTCAACGTACTTGCTGGACGAGAGCTTCTTGTCCCGCCAGGGTATCGCCGGTCAGCTGTACCTCCCACCGCTCAAATGACGTGTTAGGCGTCTTTAAATGTTCAGGTTTGCCCCCACACCCCCACGAGATGTGAAAGAGTGTAGGGCGTGTGTCGCCGCACCAGGGGCAGATGCCGCGATATGTTTTTGGGTATATTTTGCGGTATCTGTGTAGGTTTGGGAATGTGTTTGTTTGGATAGTAGACGAAGTTCGTTTACATGTGACATGTTGATTGTATGTTGTCTTTATCTACATACCCACTCCTGCTATGTCTCAAATCTGAGACAGCAGTATTTATTCGTAAATAAATAAATAAGTCTGAGGGCTATTGCCTCTTCAGTGCTGAGCTTTTTGTCAGGAGGAGGATAAATCCTGCGGTTGAGTCGCTGGATCTCGAGTGCGATCGCAGTAATTCGATGGCAGGGGCACAAAGGTAAAGAGTGGGGATTTATCAGACGATTGGTTTTGCCCCGCTGGGTTAATTAGCGCTCGAGCTAAGCCCTTTCTTCCCCTCCAGTCCCGCGTGACCCGGCGTCCACGTGATTTGATGGAATTCTTGCAACCTCGGGCCTAGAATCTGAGCCGCCAGCACTGGTGTTCGTCCGTTGGTAAAGTTGCGGCAGGCCTGTTGCGAGTTGGTAACGACATGAACTTCCCTGCCCACCCTGTCATGTTGCTTTATTACTAGCGCCGCGGCTATGGTCTCAGCCGCAGCTGGGTTCTCTGCCCTGACGGAGGCCGCGGGGATTAAGGAGTTGTCTCTCCCGTTCACGGCAGCTACCGCGAAGAGGCCCCCTGCAGGGTACGCCGCCACGTCCACGTACGTTACGTACGGGTCACCCTTGAATTGCCGGCGCTGTCTGTCGACCCGCGCCTTGCGTCGTCCTTCGTGGAGTTCATGACTCATGTGCTTTGGTATGGGTTTCACCGTGATCTTGCTTCTGACCTCGGGCGGGAGTGATTCGTTGCCCATCGAGGGCACGGAAGCTCCGTTGCCGTGCCGGTCCGGTGGAGGATGGCTCTGCCCGCCGCAGTGTTCTGTAGTCTGGCTTTTTGCGAAGCCATAACCGCGTCCGACAGCTCAGCGAAGGTGTTGTGGATCCCGAGAGCCGCTAACTTCTCGTTTGAGGTGGTAACAGGGAGACCCAGGGCGGTTTTGTACGCGCCTCTGATGATGGCATCGACTTGTTCTTGGTCGCGTTTGTTTAGCGAGTCGTAGTGATACGGCATGCTAAACGTTACTCTGCTGATCACCAGAGCCTGGACGAGGCGGAGCGTGTCCTCTTCTCGCATGCCCTTGCGGCTTCTTGTTATTCGTTTGATAAACCCCGAGATCTGGTTGGTGGTGGACCTTAGGGTTTGGATGGTGTGGGAGGCTTTCAAGTTGCTCTGGATCCAAAAACCCAGAATCCTAGTCTTTTTGCTTTCCGTGATCTTGTGGTCCTGTAGATAGAGTTCGATAGGGCCGGGTGACTTGTAGATTCCTCCTCCGTGCACCCGGATCACCTCGGACTTCTCGGGCGCGCAACGCATCCCGCTTGCTGCCGCAAATCTCTCCACGGCCGTCGCGGCCTCCTGAAGGGTCGCCTCCTTTTGCGCGAGGGAGCCCTTGGTGGCCCAGAGCGTGATGTCGTCTGCGTATAGGGCGTAACCTAGGTCTGGGATCTTCCGCAGCTCTTTGGCGAGTGCCTAGCATCGCGATGTTGAAGAGAATCGGGGAGACTATCGCCCCTTGCGGCGTTCCTTTGTTCGGCACGTCGATCGTATCAGATCGAGTCTGGCCTATTCCGATGGTTGCCGTCCGGCCCGTCAGGAAAGATTTGACGTAATTAAAGATGCGCTCTCGGCGGCTGATGTCGTTCAGTCCCTTGAGAATGGCCACGTGAGAGATGTTATCGAAGGCCCCTTTCAGGTCGAGTGCGAATAGGTGTTCCTCCCTTCGGGATGCCCTTGAGAACTTCTTCCCTCAGGATTAGGAAAGCATCTTGCGCAGATAGTCCCGGCCTGAAGCCAAGCATGGTGTGCGGGAAGAGCTCACCGTCCTCTATGTAGTGTTGAAGGCGGGCTCCGATGACCCTCTCGTACAGCTTGCCGAGGCACGAAGTCAGCGAGATCAGACGTAGGGCGTCGATCGCGGGCTTCTTGCCTGGTTTGGGAATGGTCACGACTTCCGCGTGTTTCCACTCGTTCGGTACGTGGCCCTTGCTCCAGAGTTGCTCGTTTAGGTATTCGGTCAAGTCCAGGTTGTGCTTCGGGCTCAGGTTTCTAATCATGACATTGGTGATTTTGTCAGCCCCGGGAGCAGTGTTGCGCTGTGAGGGTCGTGCCGCGGCATACACATCTTCCTCCGTGATCCTAGCGTCCAGTTCTGGTCTTGGTTCCCGTTCGTATGTTAGGAGGCAGGGTCGTATGGGGTCGCTACCCAGGTATCTGGTTTTAAAGACGATAGTCTTTCTTGGGGAACTTAAACGCTCAAAATTTGGTCTGTCCGTCTGTCTGTCTGTTTGTCTGTCTGTCACCCGATTCAGCCACCCGGTCAAAGTTGGACCACTTGCTTACCGCCCACACTACTTAAACTTGTATGGCTGTTCATACTTGTGAACGTTATCGATCACAAAGTAAATATTACGCATATCTGAGGCGCAACATCACTAGGTAAGTATTAGGAGGTGTGTTCCTTTAATAGAAAATACATAGATACGTAACTCTAAATCTAAAGGCCAAATCGACCGGTTGTCGATTTGGCCTTGTCGGGCTCGATCAGGCAACGCAGGATGGCCCACGTCTTCGCCGTACTCAGGGTACCCTTGAGCGAGGTGCAAAACTGGACCCAATTTTGCCGCGTCAGCTCGATCGCGTAATCTCTGGCATCTTCTGTTATATGCGCGATTCGTAGACGGAGTTTCCGCTTTAACCGCTGTCGCTTCCACCGTTTGAGGAGGCCCTCACTGGCTTCCCACAGGTGTAAGAGCCGGCGGTCGACTTCGGGCGTCTCGACCGTGCGCTGGATGGTTTTGGTGGTTTGGATGTGGGCGTCTCGGAGGTGCTGCATCCATTCCGCTATGTCTCCGCTAGATCGTGGTTTTGGCACGCAAAACCCCACATATAATTTAGTTGAAGTTGACAACAACTTCTCACCGGGAAATTAATCTAAATAGAGTTTTGAAAGTATATATGTGGAAGCTGAATATGTGTTTTCGTTTACTGTCCCTTTATCACAGTCAAATAAAATCATATAAATTGATGCCTAGGTGGCAATAACGGGGACGCATTTTAAGAAAGAAGCGGGAGCAAGAGTCGCGTCTCTGATTTTTGGCTACCAGGGAGCGCCACCTACACAAACGAAGGTGACTAGGATTATGGGCACCATAAACTAAAGGTTTCTTCTTCTTGACAGATTTCTCACGCACATCTGCAAATTCTTACTCCAATCTATAGCGCACAAAACAATGCACGACTTGCTGCGCGCTATATTCCCTCAGCTAGGGCGCCCTGCTTCGCATTAGGGTTGTTGAGAACGCGTTAATTTTCGTTCGACGTCCGATACCTAGCTGACCTCCTACGCACAAGCGGTAGATGGCTAGGTCTCTCGCCGATTTGTCAAATCATAATTAAGCGAAACTGGGTCATGGCCCGACTTGGCAGCCGCCCACCCCACTCGCTCCAGGCTAGATGGGTAACCATTTCTGATCCGCTTGCCCCCTTTCACAGTAAGTGAATGGAGCACTAGAATTTTGCTTCCCTTCACCTCAACTCGGCAGCAAAGTTCAGGCGTTGTCTTTGTAGTCTTTTTTGGGATTGGTTCTCCAAATCCAGGGGTGAAGTTGCAACGACTAGCGCGGTCTAGTAATGGTTTGCCTTTCATCTCGTGGCTGATACCCACAATTCTAATTGGCCTAAAAGACGGTAAAAACAGCGAACAGATCCTAAAGAAAAAAAAAGCTTTACTGCCAACGTTCTGATTCTCTTCACTGCCCATTTCCGGTTCTCTTTTGGTCGTGCGAGCTTATCTTGAGACGACTGAATCGCTCATTGACGTTAATAAACCAACGATTGCGTCTGAGCGCTTCCATGAATATTCCTCGTCTCCAAACACGCCTTTGGTGGCTATCGACCCTGATCACGGTGACAAAGGATGAGTGGGGAGGTGGGGGTGGGGGGCTAATGAAACTCCATCGCTAAATTCGAAGCAGAGCCGGGAGTAGTGTTTCGCGAGAACTCTGCATGTACCGGTCGCGACAAAATGTTCCATCGAAGTCAAAGAACTCATGGAGATCGCGTTCGCTAGCACAACCGGAGGAAGCGTCAGGCGGATGCCCTCCAAAACGAGCAAGAAATGCTGTGACCACGCGGTCCTACTGTCGCCATCGCTGACCACGTGCCTAGTTGCACACCTCTGTGTGGCTACATTCCTATTTTCTGTAGCACTCACCAGCCACAGCTTATTCGGTTGCGTAGTTTGGTTCACACACTCAATTGGCCTAACTGATTTAGCCTTAGCGTCGTCAGCTGAAAGTTGACTTACGTTTCTATGAAGTTCTCCGAGGAAGCCAGTCCAGGAACCATTGGGCATCCTGACTCCCCACATGTTCATAGGGCGAGCGCTAGTCTTGTAGCTGCGCCACGAGTCATGCAGTTGCGAACGCGTAATTAGTTATTCACATACATCAAGGGTTCTAAATTATAATTGCATAAAGGGGGTATAGAGACTCAGACTTTGCAATAATGAGCTGCTGCACGTAACTGAAAAGCGCGCAAAAAAATTGCCGACAAATAGTTATGGGTAAACGCAAGACGCTGAATGTGTTGTCTAATTTAGCATCAAAGAAATAAAAAGTTAAATCACTGGTAATTGCGAAAACATCTTATACGAGCGAGAATAATAGAACGCCTGAGAGAAACAAACCTACAAAGGCACCGTCACATTACGCCAGTGATCGTGGAGAGATCGTATGCTATGGTACAATGAAAAACGCGGAGCCACCATTGAGGTACGGTGGCTAGATGAGTCCTTCAGCCCCGATAATTAAGTAAAGTTCACCAAATGAACAGGGAAATCAGAGGGAAGCAGAAGACGAGAGAGATATTGCTACTTTCCAAAGTTTATATGGTTAACTTGTAGGGAATCGGCACCTAAGTCCCATTAGTGGCGCCCTTACCTCGCCGACACCATGCAGAGTACAATGACATCAGGTACCAAATGCTACGAGTGGTTTAGCTGTACTAACGTAGAGGAATTTTTGAAGTATCTGATGACTGAAGAGGATGCTGCCTGTAACACGTCGAGACTGAAAACTGCTTACCGGAGTCGTACAGCTATGATGAATGAGGTTGCGGTGCAAACGATGTTTCACATCTTTGATGCAACTGATATTCATATAAATCTAAAAGCCAATGGCTTCTCACAATAAATGGCGATAGATTGTACAAAGGCTACCGCATTTTTCACCAATTCAGTAACGAATAAATCTGCATATTTAAAGCCATATAATCGTGGTACTGGCCACAGACGCCACGGACTTTGCAGAGAGTACCCTTAACGTAAATGTTGGTGCAAATGAGAAACTCGACGGATATTTAAGACGCTTGCTTCCCGTTTTGCGATTGAGTTACAACTTACAAATAACCTGGCTTCTATGAGGCCACTTTTCGTATTTTTAGTGTCACGGGAACAAGTGCACCCGCAAACATAAAGAGCGTTATAGTTTAAAATTCTTAACACTTCTCCACCTAAGGTTGTTTTGGGTGAGTTTCTCTGTAGAGAGACTGCCGACAACTTAGATGTTCTTGCAACCGAAATAGCATAACTCCCAATAAATGTCTGTGCGGGAACTTCTAGCATGCTGTTTCAATAGTCCTAATCTCAGCGCTATTAAGCGAAAGAAAAGCTTCTATTGGTTAACGGTTGTTCTATAGGTCTCGCAAAATCTTACCTCATATTGAACTTCCGAGCCGTATCCCAAAGGACAGCGATGAGTGACGTGAGGAACAAGTACGTTCGTACAGTTCCATTTGGGAAAAAGTCTGCGTGTGGTAGATGCTTTTCCCACCCGAAATAAGGAAGAAGATTAATATTGCGGCAGGGGAACGTCGGGTGTTTATTATGTGCGATTGAAGTTCTCATTCTAGGTACTTTAGTTCATCAAGCATGCCTCACGGGAATCATTTTGGGAAGTACTTAGCTTTGGCTCAGGCGCTGCTGGCTGTTATTCTACCTCTCCTAAATTCAATGAATTGAGTGGGTGTGCGTAACTCCTTATTATAGAAAGCCGAATCGAATAATAATCCAATTGCTATGGTGATGAAGTCATGACGAGTCAAAGGTGAATATGTTTTTTTTAGATATTGCGTCAATATCGAAGCAATATTTTCTTACCACGGGGCCTTCCCGTATATACTGCCATCATGAAACAATGAGAAACAATTAACATAGTTTGTGCACACTCCCCATCTATTAAAAGGTGACTAATTCGCTACAATAAAGTATAACTACATGAAAAAAAAACACTTAGTTTTCGCACAACGGACAGAAACTAAAGCAGATAAATACTGTGGTAAAACGAGCTAGTAACCTTATCAAGCCGCGGCTTCCAGAAATCATCCTAGCCCTTTGGTTACATGGAGGCAGTCCCGTAAGTCTAGGCCATTTTCTAGGGGCTGGACGGCTACTATTTGGCGCATAAATTTAGGTTAGAAATTGGCGGGAATTTATTCAATCACTAAAATTAGCATAATCAATTTTCAAAAATAGAGAAGTGGTCATGGCTTAAAAGGGTGGCGGTTTGGGTCATTTATGTCATGATTACTAGGGTGAGTGATACCGTCACTTTTTAAATGCGTAAGCATTTCTATAACTACCCAACAAGGAAACCTGTCCGCCCGTCCCGTAAGAAGCAACAAATGCAACGTACATACCCCGTAAGGTTGAGGCAACAAGCGCTCAGCAAAGTGAAGTGAACAGTGCATGCATTCAATGAAATCACCCTTAAAGCACACAGCACAGCGTACGTTTCAACCGTCACAAGAAGAAGTTCGAAATAAGCATCCGGTCCATCAATGAAGCATTGCATATCCCCCTTCGCAGTTGTAGTGGTGGTTTTGCAACAGCACCGTTGGACATCCCCTATCGCTGGTTGATAACGACCTATAAGGGTTGACAAGGGTCGGATCGAGTTCGATAAGGGTGAGAACAACCGATAAGTACTGATAAGGGTCGGATGTAGTCAGATAAGGTTGATTAACGATCGATTAAGCGTGATAAGTGTTTATGCTGGTCGGATCAAGTTTGATGAGATGAGCAAGTGGAAAGGAGCAGGTGGGAAAATGCTTACGCATACTTAAACAACTCCAGTAGAGCTTCTGCGCGAATTTTCATTAAGTATACTTATTTAGGCTACGTATTCAGAACAATTATATCCGTGTTTTGTCATATTAAACCTTAGGTAAAAGCAGCGCTCGTCCTTGTTTCGTCATTGAGTTGACCTATTGATTCGCGCATTGAGCTGACCTATTGACTCTCCCTAGTAATCATGAATTGTTTGGACGACATGCTTTTCGTCTCGCATTAGCTTCAATTTCCTGTCTTTGTCGGGTAAAAAAAGTTACTTATACTATTTTAAAATTACTTTTCCAATCACTGCGTACTACTAGTGGATCACACTTTTAAGTATGATCCACTGTAGCGAGAGCAATAACAACTAAATTGGATAATTATCATATTGCCCATTCGAAATAAATTTTGAACGAATTTTTTGAGACTGCATTGCTTTGAGGTCACATTGCTGTGTTAAGTTTCTTCCATTTCGCATTATCTATTCACGGAACATACAGCATTTATTGCGTGCTTCACTTGCTACGAACTTTGTGCACATTTAGTACGTTGAATTGCATCTAAGTGCGGTAGTCCAGCATATTAAGTTTACTAAAGCCAGTGACAGTTTATACATGGGGCCCGTAACATCAGGTAGTTGCTTCTGCCTGGCCTTTTATCTTTTAAATCTAAAATGAAGCGGCAAATGCCCCGTGCCACCGCAATGCACGGTGCATCTCAAGTGTTTTATACAAATTTCTATAATTTAATTTTGTTAGCTTAAACTGAAAAATGTATATATCACTACTTTCTTTCTTATATAATAGAAAGAGGAATCTCTTTCGAGGAAGAGGAAACGAGGAACTCACCTGCATGGCTGTTATGCGCAAAAGTGGCAGGCTGTCATTCGACATATCTGTGCACGCTGTGACGAAGTATTCGACTACACAGTACTCGACTACTACTTCGAGCCTATAACCTACCGCAATTAAATGACTTTTTGACAGCGGCGATGTGCATTAGCATATCTGTAGCAGCTGATCCTCTACCTGTCCTCCTTTTTATTGGCCGTTCAACGGCTGAGGGAATAACAGTTGTCCTTATTGGTAGTTCTTCCATTGTTGTCATGGCAATGGTTTCAATCAAAAGCTGGGCACTGCTTTCGGTAGAGTCAAATATTTCTGAGACTGCGCAAATACGCCTATCGAATAATAATGTCAGCAAACATTTGCCGTGTACGCACAATGATTCGATGATTAACAAATTTATCGGCTGTATAAGCTGTCCAAGACAAAATACTGCTGTGCATTCGGATAATTCATAACAGGCACCGCATAATTTGGGCTGTGTTGGAGCAGAGGCTGTCATTCGATTTTTTTTCTTTTTCTCTGGGACATTCAAGTTGATTACGTGACGTAACAACCTACTAAAGGAAATGAGCAAGATACGTAGCAATAAACGAAATTCTGCCATTACGATGAAATTTTGAATTTTAAGGCAAACCAGTGTGGTAGAACTGCACAACGTTAGCTTCACAAACGCAATTAGGGGCTTCTAGTATTTTAAAGTTCAAAGGAAAGCCGGCATAAGTACTGCTTCCTGGACTTGGGTTACACTCGCAAGTACGCGGTTTCAGACACTATATTCATTCACGTTTTGAGTGATACATAAATACAGTACAATATTCAGAAACAGTGAAAAGAGTACAAATCTACAATGCCACTTCATATACGCCACATGTCAGTCTAGTACAAAACACACAAATAAAGAAAAAAGTGGAGCCAATTTCTTCCAGAACATTAGATAGCGTCAGTATGTCAGCCTTCTGTCTATATGAAACAGCATGTACGTCTTAGGCACAGGAGAGGGTTTTTGTTCATGGTTACATCGCTTAGCATATTCTGGACTTCACGCTAAATTCTGCATGCTCTCCGCGATTCATCTATGTTAAAAGCAGCTAACGTCGCTTGGCAGGATTTAAAGTTCTAGGCGCCTAACAAGATTTCAAAAAAATTTCGTTCTAGCGTTTCATTTCGTGGCCGCCTTCTGCCGTCTGTGAATGAGTGCCATTCGAAGTAGATAACAAGGTAATGTTCTGATACGCGCGTTTTTTGTGTTTCTAATCAAATATCTCTTCTTCGTGTGTTATAAGCAGACGTGTCTTCACTGAAATGATATTTGAGCCGTAGTCGATGGAACAAATAAGGTTTTAGAAATATGCGAATACCACCATGCAGTATCATTCCTCTGATATTGTCTCATCTCAGCTTTCGTGTATATAATTAGCTGCGTGCACACGCAGGAGCCAACGGTTTGTTGAATGAGGTTGTTTGTTGCATGCTGTCCATGAGAGAGAAAGTGATTTGCCATATGATGCAATGTTAGTCCTGGAGTAGTCAATGTTGAGCGGAAGAAATATTTTTCGTGTATGTTGAGCACGTGTGTAATATGTATGTTGTCAATGAAATAGCAGTTAAAGCATCTTAAATTCTAGCTTGCTAGTTGAGTATCATAACTCTTGTGTCACTCTTACTAAACGCCTGAGGTGAAATAAAATAAATAGAAATACGATATCATTCCGCATAGGGTCCACATCATTCAAATTTTAATGCACTACTGCTTTGAATGCCGAGTTCCCTGTCATTGTCAGATATTAAATAAATACTTATTCTCATAATCACTTGCATCAATCAGTGTCGTGGTAGGGACGAAACAATATACTGCATTATACTTTTTTTCCAGCCATAAAAAGTGATCGCACTTGATTGATTTGTCCGCGGTAAAAAATACTCGGTTTCTACTTTTCAAGCGTATTGTCTGCATTTGCTTCGAATGACCTAATATAATTTGGTGCTTGGGGCCATTATATTTGTACAACAGGTCATCTGTTGCCATGTCGACATCAAAACGAAGTAATCCGTCAGGGCCAACTAGGCGAAGAAATGCATTGTTAAAGCTGCTTACAGCGTGTCGCCGCCGTCGACATAATGATCCGCTAAGTATACATGCTGGGGCGAACGTCACGTCGCAGGACAAACTTACAATTATCTGTCCTTGGAAGACAAATTGCTAGTACGGGCTTTCTTCGCTAATGTTTTGGCGGTTATTATAATAACGAGAAACACAGAGGAAGCAATCGACCACTCTGAATGAACATAGTTTGTTGCTCCATGCCCTTTTTTATTTAATGTTATATCGGAGCGCAAAAAAAATAAAAAAATGAAAACTTCATAGAGCACTGCCTAATACACGCTGGAGGTGGTGCGAAATTTCGCAGAATTAAGACGAGTAATCTTTTTTTTACCTCGCGGTCTACTCGGTGTAACCAACGAGAAATGCTGATGTTCAACGTTCACTAGGTTGTAGATACCTATGCTGTAGCTCAGAATAGTCGTTTAGTTCCACACACGATTTTTTAAGCCATAAGTTTCTTTCCGAGGCTACCATGGTTTCTTGCTGGGCCATCTCGCCTTGGAGCGTGAAACATGGTTAAATCGGCGCCTAAAAGGACGGAACGAAGAATGAATACGCGGAAGTTTGGGGAAGCCACGAAGATGATGAAATTACGGCAACGGAATGGGGACTCAGTGCATTCATTCTTCGTCCTGTCCTTTTAGGCGCCGATTTAACCATGTTTTATCAAGCCAGCCACCAACGCGCCGTGCTCGCCTCCCAAATCGTCGCTCTCAATTCGTATTGGTCATTCCGTCCCCATTCCGTTGCCGTAATTTCATCATCCTCGTGGCTTCGTTGTCATTTCGTCTGGGTCATGCCTGCGTCGTCTTCGTTTCGTCGACATGTCAGGCCTCATTCACACAGCCGTCAAACGCTCCGTCACGTCACCGTCACGGCATCCGTTTTCGTCAGGGGAGAGGGTTTCCGAGTCGTTTTCCCCTCAAAAACGGCTTGCCGGCGATGCAGAGCGGTGCTCTACGTTTCCGTCGCCAGCACGGTGACGGAAACCCTCTCGGAAACCCTCTCCCCTGACGAAAACGGATGCCGTGACGGTGACGTGACGGAGCGTTTGACGGCTGTGTAAATGAGGCCTCATAGTTATGTCCGTTGTCGTCAAGCGATCGTAGCCACCGTCGTCTTGTCATTATCGTCACACATGATCGCATCACAAATGTTCCAAAAGGTTAGCAGAGTTCATTGTTGCCAAATTCTAAAGTCAGTTTTTACCTTTACTCGAGTAAAGAGCTCCCTTGATTCGCTTAGATTTTCTGAAGGATGCGATTGGTGAGTGTATCAATTTGGCTTTATTGCGATAGCAATTATATGGTCACTCCAGGCGCATTTCTGCCGTCGCCGTTTTTGTCGCAGTTTTAGGTTCCGTATAAAGTCCTCGGGCGATAAAATCATCGCCGCGAGCCGTATGCTGCATGTGTGAGTGAAAGCGTGTGAGGGTGAACCGGCGAGGGCTGCTCAGTCTCTCGTGCGCAAGGGCGGGAAGGGGCAAGGAAGCGCTCCGTCTTCCAGTCGCGTGCAACGCTCCGGAGGAAGGGTAGAGTGGAGGGGGGTAGCGCGATCTACTCCGCGCGGCCCGAGCGACCGCCGCGCAGTGTTGCCAGGTCGGATGAGGTGGCGTAGCCCAAAGTTAGAAAAATTGTAGCCAAAATGTAGCCAAACACAAAAAGAGAGCAAAATATTTCGTAGCCAAATATAGCCATTTTATCTGCAGTTTTATTTGTATATAAATTTTCACATTCAACAACGCGATCCTTTTTTGCACAAGTCGTTGTAACCAAATGTCCTTGCCACCGTGATGGTCGACATCACGCTTGCAGCGAATCGCTGGACAAGGCGAAATCATGGTGCTTTTATTTTATGACAGATAGTACAAATTAAGGTATTATTTTTAGTTATGTACAGTAATACTAACTACAAGCTCTGCTTTTCAGCTCACGTGAACGCAAAATAATGTTCAGCATCATTGAGCTCTCACGTGACATCCGCCCACGGCATAGAAAAAATTCAGCTGTCCAGCGGTCTGCGACTGTGACGCGCCCACGGTTTCTTCTTTAAGAGCCAAAACCAGTGTATCGCGCTATACCTCACGTTATTTGTCTCATAGTCATATCTTGTTTTCTCGTTAATTAAATTTGCCCGGGTTACCTGGGACACACTCTATATAGTTTTCATTTACATCAACCTGGCCACCATCTTAGATCTCCAGCACACCAAGAACATGCGTTAAAAAGATGTCACTCGCTGTCTCTCGCTGTCTCAATCGGTGTAAGCGAAACTTTTAACGGTTGCTGCGCAAAACGGCACACAAGTGTAAGAAGCGCGCAGTCGTTTGCGGCGACGAGCACGTCCCGAACATAACTCGCTTGAAATGGCAGAAGCCGCGACAGCTCACAAGAGCAAAGGCAAACAACAAATTGATAACAGTGGTAATCCTGTGAAAACCGGTTACTGTCAGAAAGCAAACCATGTTGATATGCTATTAATAATAATTACTGGGGTTTTACGTGCCAAAACCACGATATGGTTGGGAGGCATGAAGCAGTGGGGGACTCCGGATTAATTTTGACCACTTGGGTTTCTTTAACGTGCGCATAAATCTAAGTACACGGGTGTTCCTACATTTCGTCTCGATAGAAATGCGGCCTCCTTGGCAGGGAATCCAACCCTCGTCCTCGAGCCAGCAGCGCGACACCTCACCTGCTAAGCTAACACACTTGGTGATGTTCATGTGACGTAGCGCAGTGATGGCATCGTCGCAAACATGTTTCGATATTAGCACAATAAATACCTGCATCTGTCACGTTACGGGCAAACCATCTATAAGTAAACGTACCAAGACCCACTTTGGGCTAGGGGTCTTGCTCCCATTCTTATTTATACTTTCCCGCATACTTGGCCCACTTCCACATGGTTCGATTCTCCTCTCCGAGGAGGATTCGGTCTTAAGTCTAACCTATGAGAATGAACCTCTAATGTAAGGACAAACAAAAACTCATCTCGCATGAAAAAGAAAATGGCAGGAAAAGCTTAGCGTGAGAAACGTGAAGCAGGTCGAAAGCTGTGCCCGGCGCGATAGTTCACCAAGAAGCCATGGCCGTGAATACACTGGAGCGTGTCATCTACCCGTGCTTCTTTCATGCCGGCGCCACGATCGCCCGACATTTTTTTTTTTTTGTTGTTGTTCTCTGAGCATAACGATGTTAGTACAGTGTACTGTGAAACACCCTCTGCTCCCAGGCTCATACCGATGCCCGGGGATCGGGTGTCTCACGGTGTAGAGCGATGTAAGTTTAAGTACATCAAAGATCAAAGCCACCGGCTCAGACAACGGCGCAGAGAATAGAGGGGGAGAGGAGGCGGAAGGCATTTCGCGCACGCACACACGCACAGGCGCGCTGCCGGCTCAGTCAGCTAAAACATAGACTTCGAGATTTGTTTCTACTCGATCAGAGCCTCTCTGGAGCGTTGATTAGGGCGCCACTTAAAGCCCAAACAAAACCAAGTCGCAGATTTTCAGTAGCCCAAATATAGCCACATAGCCAACTCGTCGAAGTCGACGCCAAAATTTTTTTTCTGTAGCCCAATTTGGCTATATATAGCCAGACCTGGCAACACTGCCGCCGCGCCGCAAGGCTCCGGAGGAAGGGCAGGGAGGTGTGTGTTCTACGACGCGCGCGCCCGCCTGGGCGGCGCTGTATTGAAAGCCACCCGAGGGCGGGGCCTAAGTCCTCTCTGCGCTGTGTTTTTGCGGCTTAGTTTGGGTTGATGCGAGTGCCGGCACGAAGGTGAAGTTGCTCGCTGCAGCTACCCCGCTCACTCACTGCAGCAGTTTGACAGCGAGTTTCTGCGGTCATCGAGTGAGAACCGTTCATGTTTGCTTGTGCGCGCGTGACACCATGCTTGCTAATTTAGTTAGCATGCCTATGTTCACTAGTTTATACGGCTGATAAAACTAGAACCCTCACTTCGTATAGCTGTCCACTAATTTGCTATTGCAATCGATGCTGCGCCTTTCGGGCGAAACTGCCAATTTGCAAGCGAAGCTCACAGATTTCGGTGGCGTCCATGTACGCACAAAATTAGCATCATCAGCATTGGCTCGAGCGTCTACTTCTTCCAACATATGGCTCGTTAACGCCCCTCGGTTTGCGCTCGTGCTCGTGCTCGGCACGCGCTCATGCCACTGCTTCCGCGTTCATCGTCGTCTGCTTCCACATCTGGCTGCGTTGCCGCTAATCCTTCCAGCGTAGAATTTCACTTCTGTGGTCGTAATCGGGAGGCCGCGTTTACTGAGGTATGAGCCATTGCTTACGGGGGTATGAGAAAGTCACTGTCTTACGTTACAGATAGATTTCATTATGAGGCAATTTTATAGAAATCCATCCAGACTGAACGCGCTCGGAAAAGGGCTCATCGTCGCCGGGCCGATTCTATCGTGAGGGCTTCCTAAGCCCAGGCGACACGTCAGCGAAGCGCCGCTGACCCCGATTTGAGGGAGCGCGATATTGAGGCCAAACGTCAGCGAAGAGCCGCTGAGCCCAAGGTCCGGGAGCCCGATGTTAAGGCCAAACGTCAACGTCGTGTTGCCCTCCAAGAACCTGACAACGGTGGTGCACGCCTCGGCAAAGCTAGAGCTAACTTCCTCGGTGCAACAGCCAGGTTTCAATGCGATTTTCTCAACCGGAACTTCGAACTTCCCTAGGGACCGTTGCACGCGACTCGAAGACGGCGCACTTCCTTCCCGCTTATACGGTGGCTAGAAGGCCACCGTACCGCTTCGTTCGCTTGCGTGCGCGAGATTGAGCGACGATCGCCGGCTCGCCCTCGCACGCTGTCATTCGCACATATAGCATACGGCACGTGGCGGCAATTTTATCGCCCGTGGACTTTATACGGAACCTAACGGCGACGACGACGACGATGGCAGAAATCCATCTGGAGTGTCCATGTTATGGCTATCGCTATAAATAGTTGATTTACTCAAGCTAAGACGATGCCGCAGTGTAAGTTATTAGGCTAAGAACACAGCCTTGCTTGAAGCCCCCCCCCCCCCCCCACCCCCTCTCATATTCACAAAAGGCGTCAAAAAATCCGTACTTTTCTCTGCATGTGAAAGAAGATTGACACGGAAAAATACTTATTTGAATTGTGTGGTAGATAAGCGCGCGACTTCCTTACTAAATGTATCAGTGTAAAAGCAGCATGCAACAGCACGACACCAATGCAATACACGTGGGGTAATTTTTGCGTGTATGCCGTGTGTTGCCGTAATACCGTGAAGCTTACGAGCTTATACGTCATTTGCAGTGAAGCATCCAGATGCGTGGCCATTTTTTTTTCTTTTTTTCATGCCAACTAGCTCAAACGCGTCACCACTGAGACTATGTGAAGGTTGCTCTGCCCACGTGTAGCTTCCAGTAAATTTTAGTATATGCGTGCTTAGTCAGCTGGTAAGCGCCACGATCGCCTCGTCGTGTGGCGATCGTGGCACGCCTAGATTTCCTTTAATGCTTCGCTCAGTGTTACGCCATATGTTTGTTTCGCCGCTTCCAGATCAACGCTTCAAAGTGCACAGTCCATAGCACAGTATCAGTGACGATACTGTGCTATAGTGACGATAGTGCTAATGACGACATCAATGTGATGACGTTGGCCTGGCAACCATGGAACAATAACGTTGGACTAACGACGATGGTATGACGTCGGCGGCATGGTGAAGGGAATCACGGACTTGTAATGACAATGACGGCATGTGGACAATAAGATGACGATGCTATAATTATTAGACTGGTATCGCAACAACGGCATGACGACAATATTATGGCGGTATAGGAATAACGACCGCATGACGATGACGGCGTGTCGACGATGGGAATAACTACGACGAAATGACGACAATGCAGTGCTGCCAACGGCATGAAGACTTCAGAATGACGAAGACGATGTGACGATACCAGCATGTGGGCCAAAAGCTGTTCATTAATGACGACGCCAGAGTGATGACAACAGCGTGATGACTACATGACGGCAATGCTGGAATAATACCGTTGGTGTAAAGACGACGGCTTGACGATAGGATGACGATGCTGAAATGAATGGTAAGGTATGCTGAGGTGAATGGTATGGTAACGACGGCATGACGCCAATGATGTTACGAAGCTGCAGTGACAACGACTGTACGATTGTGACGGTGGCAACGGCGTGAGGTCAGGGGAGTAACTGCTGTGTCTTGAAGTACGCAGTAGCCTACTTGCCAGAACACATGTTTATTGCCACTTGCAATACGACGGAAAGAACCACAAGGCACTTGCGTGGCGGTCTTATATAGTTATAGAGAGCTACTAATCAGTGACATCACAGAGACACACAGAGGCACGTGCATCCTATCTTTGATACAGCAATTCAACGCCTCAGTGACGTCAGAGTGCCACTATACCTTCTGTCTAAGGGGTGATGACAAAACACTCTTCTCGCCTCCCCCCCCCCCCCCCCCCCCAAGTGTTCTTAGTAGCGGTCGGGCGGTCGTGTTTGCCGGGTGCTTCGTCGAAGCTCCGGTTGGGAAGATGGCGATGCACTACCGCTGAATTCCCGGCCTGCAGACGATGGGTCCGGAGGGGTGGCATGTTATTTGTTGGTACGTACTGCCTGCTGACCTACTTGATCGATGTCAGGCGTCTTTCGCGCGCCGTCCTCGTTTGCAGGGTGTGAACCTTGCGACCTGCGAGACAGGATGCCTTGGCAATGTGGGGGTTTGGAGATGGCGCATGAACCGTTTGCAGGAAGCACTCCAGCTATGTTCGCGGTCTGAGATTATCAACATGAACGTACCGCTCTTTCTTCCCTATCCCGACCACATAATTACTTGAACTCACCCGTTTGTTTACCTTGCCGCTCAACCACTCCCCTTACCCGGGGCGTAGTCCCTGAACAAGGACGCCTTCCCCTTCCTCGAAGTCGCTCCACGCACTTTGTCGCTGATTTGCTGACTGCTTTGTTCGCTCAAGTTTTTCTTTCTTCCTTTGCTCGATTTCTGGATGGAGAAGGCTCAACCTTGCCCTAGATTTACACAATAAAATAGCTGGGCCAGTGTGTGTTCAGTGACCCCCCATGGCGTGTT
The DNA here is from genome assembly GCF_013339745.2 of Dermacentor silvarum. Lineage (NCBI taxonomy): Eukaryota > Metazoa > Arthropoda > Arachnida > Ixodida > Ixodidae > Dermacentor > Dermacentor silvarum. The sequence continues at coordinate 60,639,120 of NC_051159.1, read as the reverse complement.
GTTATAGTTGAATAGTAACTTGTCGGTCTGGTGATAGAGATACGTCATCTGTCCCTTTCTTTGTTCGTCCATGACCTCCTTGACAAGATTTTTTTTTTTTTAGTCTGTACACAACGCTCCGCGCTGCCATTCGATGCCGGGTGACCAGGAGGCGATTTAGTGTACTGAATGCCATTCCTTCTCACGAATGTCTCGAAAAGTGCCGACGTAAACAGCGGGCCATTGTCTGTTACGACTTCTTCGGGTAACCCGTACGCGGCAAAAACTGCGCAGTTTCTCTATTGTATTTTCGCTACTAGTTGACTTAATGACAAACGCTTCAACCCACATTGAATAGGAGTCAACTAGCACTAAAAACCAATGAGGATCACGATGAGCAAAATCTAAGTGCACACGCTTCCACCGGCGCTTAGACACTCCCCATGACATTACAGGAACTTTGAGTGTCGCATACGGGGTCAACTGGCACGTAAGACATTCTTTCACTGTTTGTTCGACGTTTTGCGTAAGGCGAGGCCACCACACGTGGCCTCTAGACAGCATTTTCCTACATGCCATTCCAGCATGGCCTTCGTTCAACAGCGATAGCACTTTTCCGCGAAGACACATTGGCACTGTCACCCGATTTTCCTACATCACGCATTCTTTGTCAACAGAAAGTTCAATTCGTCGCACAAAATAAGGTGCCAAAGGGTCATCAGACACTTTTGAAGGCGAACCGACCTGCGTGTAAAACACCTTTTATAACAGCTTGTCTTTTCTTGTTTACTTTCTAATGTCTTCTGCCGAGCGTGGGAGCTCATCCCGCATAGCAAAACTTATGTACACGTCATGCACGTCATCTGTGCACACGTCACCTGTGTTCTGAAGCGGCAGGCGTGAAAGTGCGTCAGCGTTGCCGATATCCCATGACCTGCGATAAACCCATTTATAGTCATAAGCAGCAATCTGTAAGGCCCAACGCTGCACGCGTGCTGCCGACATAGCAGGAATTGGCTTATCGTGTCCTAATAGCCCCACTGAGGGTTGAGGGTGAGAGTAGATGCGAAACTTTCGTCCAAAAAGGTACTTATGAAACTTCTTTAGCTCGTATACGATAGCCAGGGCTTCTTTTTCGATATGGCCGTACGCCTGCTTCGTTTTAGTCTGAGTCTTATACCCCTGTCACACGGCACATGTAATGTCATTTGCAGTAAATGAATTCATACCGAATGTCAATACGGTCTTGCGTTCCCAGTCTACACGGGCAAACAAAATGGCATTTGGAATTGATGGCAATGTTTATCGGCACGCTGCTATGATAACGAGACCTTACAAATCGTGCTTCTTGCTTACATATTTTCAATATATTGTAAGCAATACAATGGTAAACATTGGATGGTTATTTGAAAATATAATACACTTCGTTTTAACATATAGATTTTGTAATTTTTTTGCTAAGCCCCTGTCGTCGAGATTACACAAGTAGCGCGTGAATGAATTCGGGAAACTCATTCAATCGGCGAATGCCATTAGCTGTGAATGTCATTCAGTATGCCCGTGTAGAAGAAACAAAAATGGCATTAACGCTTAATCTCATTCGCAGCACAGAACATTAAGGGACACGTTATCGTGGCTGCTTCGGGACCCTCCGGTATTCCAAGAACCATAACAACAGCTTCAGTCCTAACTGCCTGCAACAGCACAGCGGAGGCGGCTGCAGTGGCCCTGGCGATTAAAACACGGGAGGGAGAAGACAGGCCCGCCCACGTCCTCACGGAGTCCCAGGCGGCCTGCCGACTCTTCCTCCACGGAAGAATCCCTAAGATCGCCCTTAACATCTTGGGCGATCTACTAAGACAAGGACATCACATTGTATGGTGTCCGGGGCATGTTGGTGTCACTGGTAACACAGGGGCAGACGCTCTTGCTAGCGAGACTTCAAATCCGAGCGAGGAATGACACCCCAATCGAAAACAACAATCAAATACTAGCATGTGATGTCTTAGAACATCAACGTCATTCTCGCCAAGAACTCGCCACGCCAAACCCGCAATTAACATTGGAGGTGGTTCGGCTATACAGAAAAATCCAGACAAACACTTACCCACATCTGGGGCGATGGCATGCCATCTGGCCAACAAGATATGCCAATCAATGCCCCTGGTGTGGGGGGAGGCCATCCTTGCCCCATGTGACATGGGAGTGCCAATCACGGCCCCAAAGTTCAAACTCACCCCGTTTAGCACAAAATTACTTTAGGGAGCCTTGGGCAGCCATCCTCGCTCGGACTGACCTGGAGACTCAATTGAGCCTCCTCGACCAGGCACGGCTTGTGGCGGTGGCCACTGGAGTCCTGGACTAAGGACCCACCCTCCGGCCCCCTTAACCCTATTTTATTGCGATAGCAATTATATGGACGCTCCAAAGCAGATTTTCTGCCGTCGGCGTCGCCGTCGCCGTCGCCGTGAGGTTCCGTATGATGTCAATGGAGATGAAATCGTCGCCGCGCGCCGCCGAACGCTGTATGTGCGAGTGAAAGGGGGCGAGGGACGCGCACTTTCACGGGGAGTGAACCCACGGCGGTGAACAAACGCGCGTTCGGCGCCGTGCTCCCTTAAGGGCTGTAGAAGTAGGCGTCTCTTTCCTCCTTTACAATTACCATATATGTAGAGCAAACGCGCCTTTTTCCGACGCGCGAAAGGCCGTGGGGGGGGAGGGGGAGGGAAGGAAGGCGACGTTTAGCTGCGGCACCAAGTGCCTATTTATATTAGAGCCTCCGGCAACAGTCACCAGCGCCGCACGCATTTTGTGCGAACGCGGGCAAAACGCCGACGGCTTCGACAACAGTTCTGAGTGTTGCCGGTGCTGCTGCATGTCCAAGCTTATACAGCTGATAAAGCTACTATCATTACTCCGTATAGCTCTCTACAAATTTGCTATCGCAATTGATGCTTCGCTTTTCAGGTGAAAATGCGACAACTTTTGTTTCCTCAATAAAGTTATCTCTCTCTCTCTCTCTATGATTTCCGCAAACGTTATTTGTCGTATTAGTCATAACTTATGACAAAGTTACCTCCATAAAGATAAACATTGTGTGCGACTGCACGTTAAAGAGACGTATATGTTGGCCAAACGCAATGGCACCAACGCATTGATTCATTCGTTTAACAAACCCTTTGCTTTATATGGATCAAAACTTACGCGTATCATTTGAATAATTTTTCGCAATATAAACAAAAAAAACTGCCTTGCTATTTTAAAATTCTCCAAGTGGAATTAAGAGGCACACTCAGACAACGATGTTCATTCTCAGTGTATAAAGCACCTACGGCTTTATATGTGCACTTAAGAAATATTTTCGCTAAAACTGACTGTGTATCTGGGGTTACCATTAGTGTTCTTAAAAAGGTAGCAAGCAAGAAAAGTGTTCTACGTTGGTACACGACAACTATAGCTACATGATGATCTTGTTTTGATCTCTCACGCTGAGGCGCCGCGTGTGGAAAGATCATGCGAGGGCGCTGCGAGCGAACTGAATTTAGGGAGTCTAGGCTCCCTAACTGGATTGAGGCGGTGACGCCATAGAGTTTAACACTATAAAACCTAGAGGGAAATGTGGCGCTGCTGCGCCGTGGTATGCAAGGGAATACCTGTATATTGTGGATTCGGATTGGCATCGTTCTTGGAGAGCCAGAACGCCTTGAAGACGCGCCTGGCTAGCACCGTTCCGTCTGTCACAATGATTCTTTTCCTGATAAAACAGGACGTAAAAAAACTACTTTAGCTTTATTATTACACAAAAAACATGTTTAATTTTGAGGACATACTATTGGATGCACAATTCCTTGAAACGTAAAAAGTATCAGCTGGCCGCTAAAGTTGGAGGGCAGACGACAAGATTCTCGCTCGCTTTGGAACAACTTGTCATCTGTTCTTGCTTTTCTTCGCTTGATGCTGCATTGTATGTGAGTAAACTTTATTGAGAGATGTTATATGGCTGAATAAAAGCCTTTTATGTAGATTTTATTTTAAGAACGCGTTATTTGAGTAGCCATATCCACGTTTTAGACGAAGCCTCGTATACAACACCAGCCAACACAAGCCTCGCAGACACATATCCCGTCATTCCCATGAGGGCACGGCAGCCCTTTAAGAAACTCGCATATACGGTGGCACCAGTTTACCCTCTAGGTGTTATAGTGAGAAACTCTATGGGTGACGCGCTCCGCGGCATAATAACAGCGAAACTGTTTAAGCCAGCAGTAATTTGTGGTTCTTATAAAAAAACTGCCCGTGCCGTAGGTATGGCCACCACGAGGGCGGAGGAGAGCGGCGCAGCGCATGCGCACGCGGTCTCCTCTTCGCCAGCTCCTTCCCTTCCCGACCCCCGCCTCTCTCCTCTCCGCGGTTCGCTGAGACAGAAGAAAAAAAAAATCGCCGCATATCCACGAAGTGAATGATGATGAGTGGGCGAAGCACCGGGGGATCATTCGGGCAAAACGCCGGAAGCGTTCTCCGGAACCGGAAGCCTGAGCTTGGCGTACATATACTGTACATATACATACGTATATATATATATATATATATATATATATATATATATATATATATATTGTTACGACGCGCGACAAACGGTGTTTATTGAGCAGGCCTCAGGGCGAGCCTCCGACGAGCAAGAAGCGTTCTCTTCTTCGTCTTCTCCGCTAACACTCCTCCTCTTCTACTCATGCGGCTACATTGACTGTAATATTCCTCCCCTCCTAGACGAAGCCCGCCGGACAAGTCAGCTAAGTTCTTGGTGTGAAGGGCTTGAGACGAGCGACATGCACAACCTCAGTCTTGGCGGAGCGCCGTCCAGTTGCGGTGAGACGCGCCAGTCGATTATTCACTTCACTGAGCTGGTCAACAATAACGTACGGGCCAGTATAGTTGGCAATAAGTTTCTGACACAGGCCACGTTTGCGCACCGGACACCATTGCCAGACTAGATACCCTGGAGAATAGGTGACATCCCGATGGTGCCTGTCGTACCGTGCTTTTGACCGCTCTTGCGAAGCCAGAGTACGTATGCGGGCCAAGCGTCGAGCTTCTTCAGCGAGACACAGAGTCTCGGCGATGGTGAGATCGTCGTGGGTGGAGAAAGAAAATATGGTGTCCAGTGTGTGACGGGCGGACGAGCGTAGAGTAGGAAAAACGGGCTGTAGCCAGTAGTCTCGTGCTTTGCTGTGTTAAAAGCGTATGTAATGAATGGCAAAATGTCGTCCCAGTTTTTATGGTCCGATGCGACGTACATGGACAACATGTTCACCATTGTGCGGTTGGTACGCTCGGTCAGCCCATTTGTTTGCGGGTGATACGGTGTCGAGTGGCGAAAGCTGGAAGCGCATAATCGAAGAAGCTCTTCCACGACATCTGCAGTAAACTGGCGGCCGCGGTCACTGATGATTACTCGAGGAGGGCCGTGACGGAGAATGATCGAATGCAGGAGGAAAAAGGAAACTTGGCTGGCGGTGGCAGATGGCAAAGCAGCCGTCTCGCAGTACCGGGTCAGATGGTCGGCACATACGATGATCCAACGGTTCCCTTTCGATGAGCGGGGAAAGGGACCCATGAGATCAATTCCAACTTGCTCGAAAGGAGAGCTCGGAGGCGTCAGTGGTTGTAGGAGGCCGGCTGGCGTCGTAGTTAGGTGTTTGTGGGCCTGACACTGAGCACAACTGGCCACATACACTTCAGTCGACCGACGCATTCGGGGCCAGTAAAACCGTTCTTGGGCACGATGAAATGTACGCGCTGCTCCGAGATGTCGGGAGGTAGGATCGTCGTGCATAACCTGCAGAATAGAGCAGCGCAGCTTCTCCGGAACTACAAGAAGGAAGCGGGCACCAGTGCGCGAGTCGACCAGAGGGATCACGAAGATTGACAAGCCAACACAACGAACGATGATCTGTGACGATTGTGAATGGGCGTCCATACATGTACGAGCGAAAACGTTGCACAGCAAAAATGACCGCTAGGCATTCCTGCTCCGTAACGGTGTAATTGCGTTCAGGCTTAATTAACGTACGACTCGCATAAGCAATGACATGCTCGTTCCGGCCGCATCGCTGAACGAGGACTCCACCGACCCCCACGCCACTCGCATCGGTGTGGATCTTTGTTGGTGCAGCTGGGTCGAAATGCCGAAGGATGGGACCCGTCGTCAGTAAGAACTTCAGTTGACGAAAAGATGCGTCGCACTCGTGAGTCCACTCAAAAACGGCGTCCTTATGCAGAAGACAAGTCAGGGGATATGCGACATCGGCAAAAGCAGGTATAAATCGGCGAAATAAGAGCAGAGACCTAGGAAACCACGAAGCTCTTTAACAGACCGAGGAGGCTTAAACGCTTCAACAGCTGCTGTCTTTTGCGGATCAGGCCTGATACCATCCTTGTCTACAAGATGGCCAAGCACCAATGTCTGCCGCTCACCGAAGTGACATTTCTTAGAATTGAGTACTAGGCCGGCGTTTTCGATGCAGTCTAAGACGACTTCCAGGCGCCTGTTGTGCTCTTCAAAAGTGCTTCCAAAGATGACAACGTCGTCTAGGTAACACATGCAAATATGCCATTTGAGGCCTCGAAGAATGGTGTCCATAAATCTTTCGAAAGTCGCGGGTGCATTGCAAAGCCCAAACGGCATGACGTTGAACTCAAAAAGGCCATCCGGGGTAATAAAGGCCGTTTATTCTTTATCCGCCGGGTGCATTGGGATTTGCCAGTAACCCGATCGCAAATCTACAGAAGAAAAGTAGGATGCTGAATGAAGGCAATCCAATGCGTCATCAATCCTTGGAAGAGGGTAAACGTCTTTCTTGGTAATGGAATTGAGACGGCGGTAGTCCACACAAAATCTCCAAGTATCGTCTTTCTTTTTCACCAGTATAACTGGAGCAGCCCACGGATTAGATGACTCCTGAATTACTCCTTTCTGTAGCATTTCGTGAACCTGTTCGTCGATAACCTGGCGCTCTGACGGTGACACTCTATAGGGTTTCTGTCGAACAGGCTGCGCCGACCCCGTGTTAATTCTGTGCTTGGTTCGAGACGCAGGAATGGACGGCGCGTTATCGCCCTGGGCGAAGTCGAAGATGCTTAAGTGTTTAGTCAGGACGTTCACTAATGTACGGCGCTCGTCCATGCTGATCGACTTGCTGATCATTGGCAGAATCTTCGAGTCTTCCGAGCAGATGTCAACTCGTGTATGTGGAGCATCTGTGAGCACGGCGACTGGCGTCGATCTGTGCTCTTTGAAGGAAGCAAGCTTCATGCCAGCAGGTACAATTGCGTTTTCGCCTGAAGGGTTGACAACCCATAATTTGGAGCGCCGCTGAGCAACAGACACAAGACAATGTGGCAGAAAGATATTCTTCTTCATGCACGCTAAATACGCCGGCTCTACTGTGGCATCGAAGGCCCGATGAGTGGTAGTAGCGCAGCCCACCGGCACACACACAGCTGACAAAGCAGGCACGAGAGTGCCCTCACAGGCATGAAATGCGACATCCTCGTTTGGAGCATCCTGCATGAGCTCGCAAGAAATGTCACCACTCACAAACATCTCCCCTGTTCGGCAATCAACGGTGGCACCGCACATCTGTAGGAAATCAATACCTAATATAACATCATGTGAGGAACGGGGGAGGATTGTAAATTCAGTCGTGAAAACTCTACCACCCAGTGACACTTGTGCAGTGGAAAAACCAACAGGCCGCAACGAATCCCCGCTCACGCCACAAAATGTTGCCACTTGGTTCCATTGAAATACCACTTTGCGTCCTAATAACCTTTGGAAAGAGAGACTCATCACAGAGACAACAGCACCTGTGTCCACTAACGCCAATGTAGACACACCATCAACGAGGACTTTCACTTTGTTCTTCAACATAAGCACAGGCGGAGGCATATCTTTCAGCAGCGAATCTCCAGCGACCTCACCTCCATTGGCCGCGGTCTCTAGTTTTCCGGCGGTGGTGATCTTGAACGACGCTGTGGTGAAGGAGACCGGTGCAATCGAGGAACAGGAGGTGGCGTCACGCTACGATCGGAGGCAGGTGAGCGGATCCGTAAGTTTCCTTGCCAAAAGTTGCTGCTAGAAGGCGATTGCGCCATAGAAGGCCATTGGGCGTTGGGCGCTGGGGCAGCAAGTTGATCGTACGGAGACCTTTGGCGTTGAGGACAAAAACGGGATATATGGCCAAGAACGCCGCAGACGTAGCATGTCGGAAGCGGACGGCTTCTGCGGCAGTCTTCAGAGCTGTCAGACACGTCTGCACGCCTAGGACGAACGACTGGGTCGTAACGCGGAGCATTGCCAGTGGCGGGGCGTCCAGAGGAACGTGCGTAACGAGGGTGAGGTTCAAATCGGGTATCCGAAGAGTAGTGGCCACTCGATGCCGGTGCGTGGCGGTACTCTGATACATTCGCGACGCTGACCGACGGTTGCCATCCATTCAAAGGTGGTGAAGTCGCCGGGGCTGGCGAAAAGGGGGCAGCAGAGACATCAGGCACGCAACGTGTCGTCTCGGTGTGCCTGTCCAGCTCTTCGCGGACGATCTGTCGTATGTTCGACGCCAAGTCAAATGAAGAGCTCATATCGATGCTGGCCACAGTGGTAACATTGGCCAATCGGCCAAACTTTGGCGTTATTCGGCGCATCTTCAGCGCCTCGAACGTACGGCAGTGCTTCATGACATCAGACACTGAAGCGAGACTGTCCTTGCCGATCAGAAAATTGTACACATCCTCTGCTATGCCCTTGAGCAGGTGCCCGACCTTGTCTTCCTCGGACATTCTTGCATTGGCTTGCTTGCACAATTTCAAGATCTATTCGATGTAGGCAGTGCAAGTCTCCGCTGGTAGCTGTGCTCTCTGTGCCAGGGTGTGCTCTGCGCGTTTCTTTTTTGCGTCCGAGTCGCCAAAGCATTCCTTTAGGCCATGAACGAAACGTTCCCACGTTGTTAATAATTCTTCGTGGTTCTCAAACCACATCAGGGCAGTGTCAGTGAGAGCGAAGACAACGTTGGTTAGTTGGTCGGTGGTGTTCCAGTCGTTGGACTTGCTTACCCGTTGGTAATGTCTGAGCCATTCTTCTACATCTTCACCTGCTCTCCCGGCGAAAACCCGAGGTTCTCGGTAGTAGCACCACGTACCAGCAGGCATTGATCCCGGAGCGGCAGGTATCGGTCCCCGAGCGTCTCCTTCGTTGGTCATGTTAACAGGCGCAGGGGGTAGTCCGGCGAGGCGACGACTCCGACGAAGAATAAATGGCTCCGGGTCCGTCGTTACTTCAAGTACCCAGCACCTCCACCAAAAACTGTTACGACGCGCGACATACGGTGTTTATTGAACAGGCCTCAGGGCGAGCCTCCGACGAGCAAGAAGCGTTCTCTTCTTCGTCTTCTCCGCTAACACTCCTCCTCTTCTACTCATGCGGCTACATTGACTGTAACAATATATATATATACTTATATATACTGTACATGTGTGCAGTGCACATGTACACATGCTCTGGTATACACAGTATACATGCAAACCAGAGCTCCGGACAACTACGAGGGACAAGGCTCGGCCGTAAGGTGCGTCGCCTCTAAAAGGCGAAAGCTTGCACTAGGCCGCGCTATGGTAGCCGCGCAAAGCTCAAGACACGGCGAAGATGGCCGACTGATATCGAGCGACCAGCCTCCAACGTGTTCTTGGCACTGTGCAAACCTTGGTTTACCTGCCTGCGTTTGTGGCATTCCAGGAACGCTGTCGCTCGTACGCGCCGACGCATCCAGCGCTATCCACGCGAAATGTCGCGAAAGGGAAGGTACCTCCGAAAATGATCGCTCGAGAATACCTTCCTACATGCGTAGTTAAACCTTGTTAAGACCTATAGCAGGCAACCAAGTTAATCCCTAGCAGTAGCAGCCGGTAAAGTAAGATTTGAGGATCGAGAGTTTCGCTGTGCCTAAGCTTTGCACGACCGAGTGCACACTTGCCTGTTTTCGGGGCGAAGCTCCCTAGGGTCGCAGGGTCGAGCCTTGTCCTTCGCTGCGTCGTCGTAGCCACGCTATACTCGCCGCTCCCTCTAGAGGCGCAGCTGTGATCTCTTTCTCTCGTGTTCCCGACGCGCTCTATCTCTCCTCTCTGTCTTTTCCGTAGCTAGGGGCGCTGCGGTGCACAAGGGCTATATAAGCGCTATATATATTGCACACATGTAGAGTATATATATTGCGAGACAACGTTTAGGCGGTCACTCTCTTCTTTATTCTCTCAAGCGAGAGCCCCACCTCCAGACCAAGAATGGTGATGATGAGCATATACAGATGAGAATATGAAGAGTATGAATAATGCTCACACTAATTTCCCCGCGCGCGCAAGCGGCCAGCCAGGCCGCGACTTAGCCAGGAGGGAAACGCCTAACGAATCGTTTGAGACGCGAAACGTGAACGATCTCCGAACCACGATGAAGATGATCCGTAGAAACCTCGACGGGAGTAACACGATAGTTCACAGGGGATGTTTGTTCGTTAATAATGTAGGGGCCAAGGAAGCGCAATTCAAACTTCTCGCACAAGCCGGGTGTACGAATGGGCGTCCAAAGGAGCACTTCATCTCCAGGACGAAAGGAGACGTCTCGACGAGAGATGTCGTAGCGTTGCTTGCGGTCTAGTTGACTGACTTCTGTTTGAAACGAGCACGGTCACGACATTCGTGAAGTCGCGAGACGAACTGTTCGGGTATACGGGCCGAGGTGTTAGTTGGGGCAGTTAAGAAAGTGGCGTCGATGGCGAATGTCGGCGAACGGCCGTAAACGAGGTAGAAGGGTGAGTAGCCTGTAGTTCACTGGATAGCAGTGTTGTGAGCAAACGTCTCAAAAGGTAAAAGTTTGTCCCAGTTGTCGTGGCTTGGCCCGATATACATTGATGTCATATCTGTTAGCGTGCGGGGAAATGGCTCTGTTACGCCATTTGTTTGAGGGTGGTACGCGGATGTCGTCTTATGAACTGTGCCACAAGCTCTGAGTACTTCTTCGATCATTGTTGACATGAAAGTCTTGCCGCGATCACTCAACAGTACACGAGGTGCACCATGACGCAGCACAATGGCATCCAAAAAGTTGGCAACGTCTGAGGCCGAACTAGAGCGTAAAGGCGCCGTCTCTGTTTACCGTGTGAGGTGGTCGACCGCTGTCACGATCCAACGAAAACCTTCTGGTGTTATGGGCAGAGGTCCGACCAAGTCCATTCCAACGATGGCAAAAGGTGTCTCGGGACATGGGATGGGCTGTAAAAGGCCAGCAGGAGGTGAAGTCAGTCGTTTCCGCCGTTGACACTGAATGCAAGAAGCGACGTACTTGGCCACAAAGGTAGACATGCCTGGCCAAAAGAAACGGCTCCTAACGCGGTGGTACGTTTTCTGTAAGCCCAAGTGCCCAGTAGATGGGTCGTCGTGAAAGGCTTGAAGGATTTGTATGCGCAGCGAACGTGGAAGAACGGGTACCCAGTGGTTTCCGTCAGTGTTGTAAATGTAGCGGTGCAGCACATCATTCTCGAGCTTAAATAGTCGCAGTTGTCGACGTAATCGGGCATTCGGTGCAGAAATAGTACCGCACAGCCGGTCGATGATGCTGCTGCAGTAGGGATCAGAACGTTGACACGAGGCGAACGTGCCGCGATTAGAAGATGTCGTGTCAGTAACAGCTAGCGGTAATAACGTAAGGGGAGACATAGTCTCATCAAGTGGTGCGGAATGGAGAGACGTGCTCGAAGATAATAGTGGAAGCGGGCAGAGAGACAGAGCGTCGGCATCTTGATGTTTTTTCCCAGACTTGTACACAACGTCAAAATCGTACTCTTGTAATCGGACCACCCAGCGACCAAGGCGTCCAGACAAATTTTTCAGTGACGACAACCAGCATAAGGCGTGATGGTCGGTTATGACAGTGAAGTAGCGTCCATAAAGATATGGTCGAAATTTTTGCATGGCCCAAACTACTGCGAGGCATTCCTGTTCTGTGATCGAGTAGTTCTGTTCAGCAGCCGTTAATGTGCCACTGGCATAAGCAACAACTCGCTCTCGTGCAGTGTTATCACGCTGTAGAAGGACAGCACCAATCCCATGGCCACTAGCGTCGGTGTGCAAACAAGTTGGTGCGTTCTCATCAAAGTGACACAGGACGGGGTCGGATGTCAACGCTTGCGTGAGGGCTTGGAAAGAAAGTTCGCAGTCGTCTGTCCAAGTGAGAGCAGTGCCCGACGTCAGCAACTTGTGCAGCGGCGACGCCATGGCAGCAAAATGACTGATGAAGTGGCGGAAGTAGGAAGCCAGGCCCAAGAAACTTCTCAACTGCTTTTGATTTTCAGGGCACGGAAGTGAATCACGGCAGCAACCCTGTCAGGATCTGGTCGGACGCCATCTTTACTGACAAGGTGGCCCAACACTTTGATGTTCTTTCGGGCAAAATGACATTTTATTGTGTTGAGTTGGAGTGCAGCGTTAGAAATGCATGTTAAAACGTCGTCCAAACGCTTAAGGTGCTGACGAAAAGTTGTAGAAAAAATAACGATGTCATCTAAACAACACAGACAGGTCTTCCACTTCAGGCCGCGTAAAACTGTGTCGATCATGCGTTCAAATGTTGCAGGAGCATTACATAAACCGAAGGACATCACGTTGAACTCGTAAAGTCCATCTGGTGTTGCAAAGGCTGTCTTGTCCTTGTCCGCTTCGTGCATGGGTATTTGCCAGTACCCAGATCGAAGGTCGAGAATTGAGGAGTATTCAGCGTCCTGGAGGGAGTCAATGGCATCGTCGATTCTTGGCATCGGATATACGTCTTTGCGCGTGATCTTATTAAGTGCTCGATAATCGACGCAAAATCGTACAAAGCCGTCTTTCTTGCGGACCAACACAACAGGAGACGACCAAGAACTGGACGATGGCCGAATGATGTCTCTTTTAAGCATGTCATCAACGTTGTCCGCAATGATTTTTCGTTCTGCGGAAGACACGCGATACGGGCGACGGCGTACAATCGAAGAGCCTTCGGTTTCGATGCGAGGCACAGCAACGGAAGTGCGTCCCAGAAGCTTGGTGTTAACGTCAAATAAGGCGCTGGGTTTCTGCAGTAGGGCCAAAAGGTCTTCTTTCTGCGCAGCAGTCAGATCGGGATTTATCGCGGCCGTTAAAGCAGTGGACGCAGCATGATCGTCAGTTGTGGTAGACAAAGCTGGTGAGTCAGTGTGAAGGGGTACTAGTGAAAGAGGTTCGGTGTCAGTAATGCAGGTCACAGCGGTGCCCTGCGAGAGCACTACTGGCGAAGAAGTAGGGTTATGCACAGCGATCAACGCTCTACCGTCTTTAAACCGCACCAGTCTAGGAGCAATGCTAAGCCCACCATATATGCAGTGACCGCTCGGTGCAAGGAACACATCACCATTTACAATCGTGTCGGAAGTCAGTGTTATAACATGCTCACTGCCCGGGGGAATGAAAGAGTCAGTACACGCGACGAAGCGCAGACTGTGAGCATCGACAGCGGACGAAGATTCAGTCTCCATCATATGAATAGTTCGCTGACGGCAAGATATGAAAGCTGACGCTGAGGACAGAAAGTCCCATCCCAAAATCATGGCGTATAGGTACACGAAGATAGCACGGCAAACTGAGTGTGGTGAAGGATGCCATCAATGAAAACACGCGCAGTGCAAACACCGGAGGGCTGAAGAAGAACTGCATTAGCACAACGAAGGGGAGGGCCATTATATGGTGTCTTCACTTTTCGCAATCGAGGACACAAGTCAGTACTAATAACCGAAAGCGATGCACCCGTGTCAACCAAGGCTTCAGTCCGTATACCTTCAACAAACACCACAAGTACATTTGACTGGCGCTCCGGAGGAGTTTCAAGTTGTCCAAACGATGCAGCTTTCCCTCCTGAAGCTGCACTACTTAGTTTTCCGGGCGGTGATCGGAGGACGAAGTAGCCGGTCGAGGAGGGGAAAAGGAGCGTCGCATCGGTGAAGGAGAACGACGACGCGGGAAGCGCAATGAACCGGCAGCGTTGAATTCCTGCGGAGATGGGGAACGTCGAGGATAATAATTGTAGTACGAACACCGACGTTGTGGTACAGGCTCAGAAAACTCATCCCTTTGAAAACCGTCATAGCCACGCCTTTTATCTTGCTGACGGCGACGGCAAAACCTTGAAATGTCGCCACGGATGCCGCAGTAGTAGCAAACAGGCCGAGGTGGGCTCCACGTGTTGTAAGATTCAAGAGGTGGTGGTCGCGCAGTGATGGGATTCAGGGACCCGTGCATTGCAGGCGGCTGCTGTGGTGGCTGCTGCAAGGGTGGCACCAGGGAGGCAACCTGAGCATAAGTTGGCGTAGGGGTGGGTTGCGGGTTCGGGGTTAGCGGGCACGTCACATCAGCTATCTCTTCCCTCACGATATGGCGTAGGCCGCCACCAGGAGGTGTCATATGAACTTCCGGAGAGGTCGACGAAGCTTGGGTGTGCAGTTCCTCACGGATTATGGAGCGAATCAGAGCACGTAGCTCGCTATCGTTGGACGCCCTGAAATCAGACGTGTCGGGGTATAAGCGGATCATAGTAACCTCATCCAGGCGCTGACACGTACTGATGATGTCTGCGACGGTAGTGGGGTTCAGCGCGACAAGAGCATTGAATGCGACAGTCGCAATACCCTTGAGCAGGTGGCGTACACGGTCACTCTCCGCCATCGAGCTGTTCACGCGGCGGCAGAGCGCAAGGACGTCCCCTATGTACGAAGTGCACGACTCTCCCGTGTTCTGAACACGCTCAGCAAGCTTCTTTTTGGCGATATCGGAGCGGACAGAAGAGTTCGCGAAAATCTGTCGTAGGTGAAGTTTAAATGTGCTGCAGTTTACGAGATCGAGCGCATGGTTGGAAAACCAAGTTTTTGCGACGGCCGGTGAAATAGAAGACGACGTGCCGCAGTTTTGCAGATTCGTCCCAGTGATTAAAATCACTCACGCGCTCGTATTGCTCCAACCAGTCTTCAACGTCATCACCGCGAAGTCCAGCAAACACCGGTGGATCCTTTTGAGGGGTGGTGACTGTCCAAGAAGGGGTTGCCGCTGGAGCAGGCAAGGTGGATGGCGCGGTATTGGCCTGCTGGTCTTGGGACATGGTCGAGTGCACTTGGAAGAGGCGGCGACCCGAGAGGAGCTCCAGGGATGTAGCGTAGGTGAAGCTGAAGCGAGACCGGGGGCGAGAGGACCGAGGAACCGGACAGCACACTCCACCACTTGCGAGACAACGTTTAGGCGGTCACTCTCTTTATTCTCTCAAGCGAGAGCCCCACCACCAGACTAAGAATGGTGATGATGAGTATGTACAGATGAGAATATCAAGTGTATGAATAATGCTCACAATATAATATATATATATATATATATATATATATATATATATATACGAACCAGAAGTGGAACCGGAAGCCGAAACCAGAAGCCAGCTTCCGGCTTCCGGAGAACGTTTCGGGCGTTTTGCACGAATGATCCCCCGGCCGGTGCTTCGCCCACTCATCCTCATTCACTTCATGGATATGCGGTGTTTTTTACATTAATTAGAGATATGTTTGTGATATTGGCTTGTAAATTGCAAAAAGCGATTGTTTACTGCAATTTAGGCTACCCATGTAGCTACGATCCTGTCTTCGTGTAATATTCTTATACAATGCGGTGCCTGTCAATCCATTGATATTATGGCGATGTTTTTTAAATTTTTTACGAGCATGAAACACTGTTTATTTTGAAGTAAGACCGATGGAGTCATAGTCTTCGTGTGGCTCGAGTCCTAACTGAGTTACCACAAACAAGAAAAAAAAATGTGCAGGAACCATTGACCATGACTGGCGATATAACGAATACCTGAACGCTTTTAGAAAGCTGTCGGCTTCGTTAAGGGAATGATGCGCTTGAAGGCACATATTTTGAATATTGAACTGTAGAATGTATTGCCAAGTTCTGTTGTTAATTCAAGCTTTATGTAATTATTGAACTGGTATGTGCGTATATGCAATGTACTTTCGCTGCGGCCGCCGAGGCTGATTGCGCATAGTAAACTCTTAAAATAGTGCTTTTTTTCAACTGCAAATTTATGTTTACACCATTTTGCCAAACATATATATTTGAGGGATGGATTATACAACGCGACGTCTTCAATTTTGCTGTCGTTGTCAATCGCGTCGTCTGCTAGCAAGCGTGCGTTCGCTACGCGGACGCTGGCGGACACCCAGTTTTTCTTGCAGAACGTCTGTGCAGTACATTTGTCTTATGTTTTAGCTGCTTTGGTGCGCCATGACTCTTGACGGCCGGTATCAAATGTAGTTTTAGCCAGCTGAACTACTGCTTTTACCACTGTCTTCAAAAAGTAACTGGTATCTCTGCAACACGAAGCTACGTAAGACAGCGAACACTTTAATGAAAGGATGGCTCAGTGGCCTAAGCAGGAGTAAGGGTCAATGGCGGGTCTCAGAAGGGGAAGAAACACAAAAAAAGACTACACATTCAGAATCGGCCGCTCAAGCCGGCTTCGCGCACGAACTCCCATAAGAGTTCCTAGTTCGCCGAGCATCGGCCTGAGGGGGTGGCGTGGTACATGCCTCCAGTGAGGTAATGCCGCGTCCCTTGTGCTTGTCTCTTACTGTCGCGAGACCGGGACAGTCCCACAATAGATGCCTGACGGTCGATCGAGCACCGATGTCGCAGGTACTGCACGTCACTGGTGTTGGTATCACGTACGCCTCCGTCTCTTCCTCCTCCTCGCTGTCCAAACGTTGCCTCTGATGACCTCGCGTCTTCCTCGAAGCGGCGTACGCGCGCTACTTAGCCAGGACGTCTTCGGTGAGTGCTGCGCCCGTCCTGGCCTTATGCACCAGGGCTTGCGCGCCCCAAGGAGGGCTCTTGGGCAAAGGGAGGGCATTGTGCGATACCTTCGCCTTCAGCTCCCGTTCTGCTTGCACTTTAAGTCGCTCGCGCTCCTCCTCAGGATCCCGGCGCACAGGAATGAGTAAAAAAAATTGTTATTGACATCATGTCATTTTACGCGCGCTTCTTGTTGGTGGATATTGATCAGGGACAATTATCGAAGAAAACAATATTATATTGCAATAAACTAGGTGTATATTAACTACGTGGCGCGAAGAATGACCAATGTATTTCTAGGTAATTAAATAAAAGGGTACATAGACATATATATTCACCATACATATGTAAGGGAAAACATTACAAATATTCTAAATGCACTAATTGAAAAAGTGATAACTTCCGACCGTAATAAGCGCACGTGTTTGCAGTAACAAACACACTTATTAGGGAATACGGCACATAAAACTCTCATTCGCAGGAATAATATTAATAGCAGGCAAAACCATCTCATATATATATATATATATATTATTGTTTATTGTGAGACGTCGACCGATGCGATGCCTTTATTTCCGAGCAGCCGCCCGAAGCAGAGACGAAGCGCCCCACGAGACAAACGACGATGATGAGTCGTATGTACAGATGACGACGACGATATGCCCAAAATGCGCTCACACTAACTCCCCCTCCCCCCTTCAGGAAAGCGGTCAGCAAGACCGCAAGCTAGAAAGGGTAGGTACGGCGAATGTAGGGTTTCAGGCGAGATACGTGAACGATTTCCGTAGTGCGGCGGCGGCGGTCAGTAGCTGAGCTGACAGGAGTGACGCGGTAGTTAACGGCCTAAGTTCTTTGCAAAACGGTGTAGGGGCCGAGATATCTGTGGAGAAATTTTTCACAGAGCCCCTGTGCGCGAACAGGTGTCCACAAAATAACTTCGTCACCTGGGCGGAACGAACCAACGCGACGCGTCGCATCATAGCGAATTTTCCTTTTGTCCTGAATGGTAGCGGTGTTGGCACGGGCAATTTCAAGGCAGCGGGCGATGCGAGCAGCAAATTCTTCAGGAAGAGACGCGGATGGAGCAGCAGGTGCTGAAAGGAGCGTAGTGTCCAAGACGAAA
Organism: Dermacentor silvarum; assembly: GCF_013339745.2. Classification (NCBI taxonomy): domain Eukaryota; kingdom Metazoa; phylum Arthropoda; class Arachnida; order Ixodida; family Ixodidae; genus Dermacentor; species Dermacentor silvarum. The sequence continues at coordinate 60,621,077 of NC_051159.1, read as the reverse complement.
GACGGCGCACGACCGTACACAAGGAAAAAGGGACTGTAATTGGTTGTACGTTGGACGGCAGCATTATACGCAAACGTCACGAAAGGTAGGATGGTGTCCCAGTTGGTGTGATCGGGTCGAACATACATTGACATCATGTCGGACAAAGTTTGATGAAAACGCTCTGTAAGACCATTTGTTTGCGGATGGTAAGCTGATGTGGTCTCATGTGTGGTGTCAGAGGCCTGAAGGACTTCACGAAGGACATGCGATAGGAACGTCTTGCCGCGGTCACTCAGGAGCACACGAGGTGCGCCGTGGCGCAAAACGATACCGTGCACGAAAAACTCTGCGACTTCGGAGGCAGTACCAGAGCGAAGAGCAGCTGTCTCAGCGTACCGCGTTAGATGATCATCTGCGGTAACGATCCAGCGGTGACCAGCGGGCGTGAGTGGGAGGGGCCCGTACAAGTCTATGCCCACAATTTCGAAGGGGGTGGACGGGCATGGTAGAGGCTGCAGAGTACCGGCTGGAAGGGATGTCGAGCGTTTTCTGTGTTGGCATGACGCGCAGGAGCCAACGTATTTGGCGACAGAGATGGAAAGGCCCGGCCAGAAACAACGCGTTTTGATGCGGTCGTAGGTCTTATGAAGCCCAAGTGGCCAGCCGTCGCGTCGTCGTGAAATGCCTCTAATACTTGGAGTTGAAGTGAGCGAGGTATTACTGGTACCCATCGGTTACCGGAAGGATGGCAGATTGATCGAAATAACGCTCCACCTTGAAGCTTAAAACGTGAAAGTTGTCGTCTTAAGCGACTGTTCAGGGGTCGTGCCAAGCCAGTAAGTCGGTCGATCAGCGTACGGCAGTATGGGTCAGTACGTTGGAGTGAGACGAGGTCAGTAGACGGGGGAGAAAGTGCAACTGAGGCAACCGACTGTCCCGGGCTACTGGGCGTGTGCTGAGACGTGTGGCTAGATGGTGACGTGGGGGACCGAAGGCGAAGCATGGACGTTTGGGGACAGCGGGCAGTGCGACAAAGCGTCGGCGTCTTGATATTGTTTGCCGGACCAATACGTGACAGTGAAGTCATATTCCTGCAAGCGCAGTACCCAACGGCCGAGGCGTCCAGACAAGTTTTTCAGGGACGACAACCAACAAAGAGCATGATGGTCGGTCACAACTGTGAAATGGCGGCCGTAGAGATAGGGTCGAATTTTTTGTATTGACCACACGATGGTGAGGCATTCCTGTTCTGTAATCGTGTAGTTGCGTTCAACAGGAGAAAGAGCACGACTTGCATAAGCCACGACTTGCTCTTCAGACTTCTGATTCCGCTGCAGCAGGACAGCGCCAATTCCATGCCCACTGGCATCAGTGCGTAGAATAGTAGGGGCGGTTGCATCAAAATGACGGAGCACGGGCCCTGACGTGAGAAGTCGTTTGAGGGTCTGGAAAGTGGTTTCACAGTTGTCCGACCACACAAAGGACGCGCTCGAGGTCAGAAGTTTGTGCAGAGGAGCGGCGATGGTGGCGAAGTCACGGACAAAGCGGCGGAAGTAGGACGATAGTCCTAGAAAGCTGCGGAGTTCTTTAAGTGTGGTTGGTGGAGGAAATTGCAGCACTGCAGCGATTTTATCGGGATCACACTGGATGCCATGCTTACTGACGAAGTGGCCCAATACTTTAATGCTTCGGCTTGCAAAGCGACACTTTTTAGTATTGAGTTGGAGACCAGCCTTTGCTAGACACGCGAGAACTTGGTCTAGACGTTGTAGGTGCTGGGAGAAACTCGATGAAAAGATGACAATGTCGTCCAAGTAACAAAGGCAGGTCTTCCATTTTAAGCCACGCAGTACTGTATCTATCATACGTTTAAACGTAGCTGGTGCATTGCACAGTCCAAAAGGCATCACGTTGAACTCGAAAAGGCCATCAGGTGTAGAAAACGCAGTCTTCTCTTTATCCGGCTCATGCATTGGAATCTGCCAATATTCGGAGCGCAAGTCGAGGCTCGAGAAATACTCGGCACCTTGTAAGGTATCCAAAGCATCGTCGATACGAGGCATTGGATAAACCTCCTTACGGGTAATTTTGTTTAGCGCCCTATAATCGATACAAAAGCGCACAGAACCATCCTTTTTTTTTAACAAGCACAACAGGAGAAGACCAAGGACTTGCTAAAGGCCTTATAATGTTGCGTGTCAGCATGTCGTTCACTTGTTCTTGTATAACTTTTCGCTCCGAAGGTGACACACGGTACGGGCGACGGCGAATGATGCGAGAGCCGTCTGTTTCAATTCGATGAGCAGTTATAGTGGTCTGACCCAGGCCTCGCGAGGAAACGTCAAAACAAGCTTCATGCTTCATTAAAATGATGAGGAGTGTATCCGTCTGGTCCGGATTGAGATCTGCACTCAAGGTGGCTTTAATAGCACTAGTGTGGCCTTCTGCGGGCGTACAATGCGCTGAAGATGTGGCAGGAGAAACACTGACGACACATACCGGCGCAGCGTCGGCGAGCTTGGCGACAGTAGACCCTTTCGGCAGTAGTAGTGGTTCAGGAGTCGTATTAAAGGCTGTGAGGCTGGCATAGCCACTCGAGAACCGGACCAAGCAAGAAGCGATCGCGAGTCCTCGATAAATGCAGCGCTGAGGAAGGTACAACCAATGCGTCTCCGTCGACAATGTCTGTTGACTCAACGGTAAGAATACGTTCTTCATCTGGTGGGATAATAAAATCAGCTGCTGCAATGAGGTTGGGACACGGGGAATCGAAAATGGGATAAGTCTCGGTGTCGCTGATGTCAATCCTTGGGTCGCCGCACGAAATTAGTGCAGAAGCAGCGGACAGGAAGTCCCATCCTAATATCTGATGAGCGCACGTCGAAAGCACCGCAAGTTGCACATGATGACGAATACCGTCTATCAGAACGCGAGCTGTGCACTGTCCGGTAGGAAAGATGGGAACGTCATTGGCACCACATAGGACCGGACCAACATACCGCGTTTGCACTTTTCGCAGACGAAAGCACAGTTCACGATGTATAACAGAAATAGCGGCTCCAGGATCTACAAGGGCGTCGACGGAAACACCTTCCACACAAACGGAGAGCAAATTGGCGGGGCGAGCAGGAGGAATTGGGACAGTCCGACACAATGCAGTTTCTCCTCCAAAAACTGCAGCCTCTAGTTTTCCGAGCGGGTGTCCACAACATGGGAAGCAGCACGCAAGGGCGATGAGGAACGGCGGTAAGGTGAAGGAGAGCGACGCCGGGGCGAGCGGGATGCTCGAGCCATGTCCTGGGAAGGTGAAGGAGAGCGACCAGCAGAGGTTGTGTACGGTCCGGGAACGTAGGAATCTAACCCTGATGTCCTGTCTCGCTCAAAGGTGGCGTAGCCTCGCCTTTCACCTGGGTGACGCCCGGGAACGTATGAGTCAAACCTAGGTGCGCTGTCTCGCTCAAAGGTAGCATAGCCCCGCCTTTCATCCTGCTGACGCCGACGGCAGTAGCGAGAAATGTGGCCGCGAATACCGCAGTAGAAACAAACCGGGCGCGACGACCGCCACGGAGAGTAGTACGGCTGTGCAGGAGTATTCGCTGCCAGCGAAGCTAGGGTGTCGCGGTAAGCTTCGGCAGGTGGAGGCTGAACGGTCGAAGGAGGCCGGGAGGCAATTTCGGCATAACTTGGCGGACGACATGGTCCAGTAGACGTTTCCATTTGGGCGTTTGTCATCGACGCCAGTTCGTCCTTGATGATGTCACGCAGTCCGGAAGGAGCGGGCCGAACGGTCACAAGCGTCGCAGGTCCCGAAAGATGTCCGTGTAGTTCCTCCCTGATGAGAGTGCGTATCAGGGCTCGCAACTCAGCATCACCGTTGAGACGAGGGTCGCAAGAGGCGCGTGGCAGCCGAATAGACTGGAGCGTGCCTAGACGTTGGCATGCTGTGATAATATCACCAACGCAGTTTGGGCTCTGCATGACGAGAGCATTAAAGGCGACTGTGTTGATGCCCTTCAGTATGTGGCGAACGGGGTCAGCTTCCGCCATGTCACTCTGTGCGCGGCGGCAGAGAGCGAGGAAGTCCTCAATGTAGGATGTATAGGACTCGTCCTGTTCTTGTATGCGCGTTGCCAGCCTCTGTTTCGCGATTTCGGAGCGTCCAGACGACATGCCGAAGATGTGGCGAAATTGCTGGGTGAATGATGGCCAGTCCGAAAAGTCGCTTCTGTGGTTAAAAAACCACGTCTTCGCAACTTCGGTGAGGTAAAAAGAGACATACCGCAATTTGTGCGTGTCGTCCCAATGGTTGACGTCGCTGGCTCTGTTGTAGTGATCGAGGCAATCTTCCACGTCGGTCGCCGCGGAGGCCGGCAAAGACGGGAGGATCGTGGTGTTTGGTGTTCACCGTCCAGATAGGCCCAGCTGGCTGAGCAGTGGTGGTAGCAGCACTGGTGGATGGGTTGGTTTCTGCCATCACCGTGTTAGGCGAGAGCAAACGACGACCAGACCGGAGCTCCAGGGGAATCGGGAAAGTAAGAGGACGTGGGAATCGAAGCACACTCCACCACTTGTGAGACGTCGACCGACGCGATGCCTTTATTCCCGAGTAGCCGCCCGAAGCAGAGACGAAGCACCCCTCGAGACAAACAATGATTATGAGTCGTATGTACAGATGACAACGACGATATGCACAAATAGCGCTCACACAAGATGATGAGTCGTTTGCACAGATGACGACGACGATATGCCCAAAATGCGCTCACAATATATATATATATATATATATATATATATATATATATATATATATATATGCTAGTGTTATTGAAATAGTGTACGACGCCGAATAGTCGTTTCCGTTCGAATGTAAGGCATAACAGCACTATTGAACTCTCAAAGGTGAGTGACCGATGCAAGTGAGCACTGTTATTCCGAATGATTGTGCTGCCGGAGAATCGTGGCTGTTGCGCAGAGGGGCAGTTCCTGAGATAATTAACGCGCGGGTGTTAATAAGTCCTGATTATTATGTTCCTAGCTGTCATTCAATATAAGGCCCCGTTTTGGGACAGCCTGTAAATCTGCTAACATGATTCAGACAAGGAAAACCTTTTTTGACAGTCTCACCATGTTTGCAACCCATTAAAACTGGGTGCTCCATGTGGTACCGAACTAATTTTCTTCAACGAACGCAACAGATCTGCACATATCTTTACGCGTATGTGAGACATGCCATTCTTTTCCTTGGTTCATTATGGTCGTTATGGTAGTTTACCTGATAACTGAAAGCAGCCGTTAATAATATACAAGCTGCTCAGTTGAGCGGTCATATATTTGGAAACGCATTACATTTGTGTATGAAATATAGGATAAGCGTAACATGTTTTTCTCGGAAATCAGGCTCGATAATAATTTTTGTTTACACCCCGAGAAAAAAGCCGAAGGACGCAGCCACCTGTTCTTTTTTTTTAATTTAAACAAATTCTTCAGTTTTACGTGGCAAAACGACGATATGATTATGATGCACCCTGTTTAGTTTCACCACCTGAGTTTTTTTAACGTACACCTAAATAGAAGTAAACGAGTCTTTTCCATTTCGTTCTCATCGAATTCCCGCAAGCTCCACTTTAGCAGCGCAATGCCGTATCTACTATATAGTCACTAATTAGGATACTGCGCAAGTTTTCTTTTATTTCTTTTTTGAATAATCAACTGGGAAAAAAATTCCAGGTACAATGACTAGCTATAACCGTTTTCGGCGCTCGAGGTTCCATCGCAATAAATGACCCCGTACCAATTGCTACGCATTCTGTTATGCGAGGAAGGTGGAAACTTGAATGGAATGTTGTGCTGCAGTTTACTCTTTTTTTTATCTATAACAATGCTTCTCGTAAATCTGAATACAAGGCGCCGGATGCGGCAGATATGCTTTACTTGTTTGAAGCGGCAAGCAGGAAGGTTACATTTGTTTCCTCGTCTGCCTTTCGCAAGAGCTACTGATGGAAAGCTATATGCGAAACAATACACACGAGAGATACATGCTGCTTGAAGAGCGAGAAAAGATATTTCTTCTCCAAAGGGAACCCTACAATAACATAGTAGAAGGAAAGCCGACACTGCGGTAATGCACGTGCAATCACCGAGTGGCATTAAAAATAAAATAAGAGAAAGAAAGTAATTTATTCTTAGGGCATAAATACATGTCATATGCAATTAAGAAGACCATTTGAGCGGTCTGCACGCAAATACCAGCGCGCGAAGTAGTACGAATGACCCTGCCGAGCAGTCTCGCCAGCAGCATCGGCGGTACTACTCTACAAGCAAATATGAAGTTCAGTGAATACACATTTTTGCGAGTTGGTTAAGAGCTTCATCTTACGAACAGCGCACAAAACACACGGTCAGGAAAGAAGACGACAGAACGGGCACTGAATAGCAACTGAGAAGTTTATTGAAGTGAACACATATTTTAGACACTGATCAAGTCGCGTGCGCTCCAAGAACGTTATACAGAACAAGCGTGATATGTAATCATGAGCATGCTCATACAGCCCAGAAGTGGACATTATGCGAGCATGATTATGCTTAATCTCTGTCTGCTTTCTGAAGAAAATTCAGTTCACGCTGTGACAGTGACCGTGAAGGGTGGCTGATGCAAACATCTATTGCTTTACAAATACGGAACACTTCTACTAGTTCTCTCGTGAGTCGATTACTATGACGGTGAATGACAGTGCTTTGTTCAAAAACAGGGTTCACTGCCACGTGTGCCACAATGCGCTCCGATGTGTGACTGTAAAATATCATAATCAAGATACTCGAAGACGAAGAGCAAGAGAACGCCTCCTTGGTGCAAGCGCGCGCCACTTCACTTCTTTAATAAACCGTTCATGTTCGAAGCAGTCACCGGTCTCGATCGTTTTAACAATGGTGCCGTGACCAGGATTACTACCTCCCCGCCCACAAGAAGGTGAACCTGCAAAGAAGCAGCAGAGAAGAAACGGCGGTGGAGCAGCGAATCAACCTGGATCGAGCGACGAGACCGAAGTGAAAACCAAAAGCACCGGAACGGCTGACTGACAAGTAAGAGGTCATTTTACCGCCTAGCAATGAGCAAAGAAGTAATAACGAAGAAGAGGAAAGCGCTTCGCTCACAGATAACGCAGCTCATCAACTCAGCAGAACAACAAATCAATGAAGGCGCTAACAGAGAAGAGTTGATCTCAACGCACGCGCAGATTAAGGGAATAAGCGAAAGCCTCAAGAGCGCCAACGAACAAATGGAGAAAATTTTAACTGAAGACACTGCCGAAGCTGAATTCGAGAGAATAATAGAGTATGACATGAAAATAACGAAGATATTGTCTACCATAGAGTTCAGAATGAGAGAGCCTGCACAGGTGGATTTAAATAACGGAACAAGGCAGGCTGCATCAAGTACAGAACAAGACGCAAAGGAACTAGTAAAACTACCTAAGCTAGAAATGACAAAGTTTGGCGGAAAAGCTTTGGAGTGGAACCGCTTCTGGGCTCAATACGAGCCAGCAGTTCACCTCAGACCTAACATGAGCAAGGGACAAAAGTTCAATTATTTATTAGCATGTCTAACCGGAAAGGCAGCGTCTGCGATAGAAGGGCTTCAGTACTCTGCAGAAGAAAATTATGATGAAGCGATAGAAATTCTGCAAACAACGTTCGGAAATCGTGAACAATCAGTGGAGCTACACATGACCGAGCTATTGAGCCTAGAGAAAGTAAAATCGGCGCAAGAAACTGATGAACTACGCAAGCTAGTGAACAGAGTGCAGGTTAACACATTGGCACTCAAATCATTGAAGGTGGAGACCGAGAGTTTCGCGCCAATGTTATTAACAGCGTTGAAAAGAGCAATTCCACCGGAGTTATCCCTGCAGTTCAAGTCAAAGGAAGCAATGAGAAACAGCTCAAACATGGAAGCTAGCGCACAAATCAGCACAACAGGAAAAGAATGCGAGGAAAAGCTGAACAGGCTTATGTCATTTGTGCGAGAGCAAATATCGTTTCGGGAAGAAACACAGCGTGAACAGGAGAGGATAACTGAGAAGACAAGGGATAACAGCAGACAGCTTAGAACAACTTCCAGCTTTTATAGCTCGGAAAACAGAAGCTGCCTGTTCTGCAAGCAGAACAATCACGCAACTGAGGACTGTCGTAGGAACATTCCTATGACGGAAAAAAAGGCCATTCTAGCCGAGAATAGAGCATGTTTCAGATGCACCCGGCCAAAACACACCGCACGTATTTGTAGAGCAAGAGTTATATGCAAGCAATGCAAAGGACGACATGCTACATCAGTGTGTTGAACGGTGAGACAAGAAAAGGCAGATCAGGTCACAACAAAGCAAGCGGAAGCGAAGACGTCTACTCTACATGCAACTGAGAATCTAAAGCAAAACTTTGTGCTTTTGCAGACAGCTGTAGCTTGGATAGATGGCGAAAAAGGTGGCCGACATTGCCGATTGTTATTGGACAGCGGAAGCCAGCGGACATTTATTGAAGCTGGATTAGCAAAAGAAATAGGTGCGAAGATAATACGAAAGGAAAGGCTGACAATTGGTTCGTTCGGAGGAGACGAAAAATTCAAACAAATTAATGTGGTGCAAGTAACTATAGCGACGCGAGAAAACAAGTCAGCCACGGTGATCGAAGCTCTACAAGTCGACGTCATCTCACACAGTTGTCTACCTGCTCCAAATCACAAACTCAAAGAGAAAATGAATCAACTAAAGCTACAAGTGGCAGATGACAAAACCGCGACTACGGCAACAGATGGCATAGGGCTGCTCATCGGCTCAGATTATTACTGGGAGTTCGTCACTGGCAGAACACAAAAAATCGAAAGCAGATTGATGGCTGTCGAGACAATACTGGGTTGGGCACTGCAAGGCCCATCGGAGCAAACTAAAACACAATTAACTCAAGCCCAAAATGAAGCAGTCATGGTTCTGAAGGTTGAAGCTGCGGAAACAAAACTACAGCAAGAGCTACGGAGGTTTTGGAGCTTGGAATCAATGGGAATCAAACAACATAGTTGCACTACTACAGAAGCAGAAATTGTAGAAGAATTCGAGAATAAGATAGTACAACTAAACGGTCGTTATCAAGTCAGCTTGCCCTGGACAGAAAAGGTCAACTTGGAAATCAACAAAGACAATGCAATGAAAAGACTCCTCCAACTGACGAAAAGGTTAAAGAAAAATGAGGAAATGCTGTGTCGCTACGATCAAGCTATCTCAGAATATATGACCTCGGGAGTCGCGGAAGAGGTTCAGGAATCAGAAGAACCACTGACTACGTTGTGTTACTATATGCCATATCATGCGGTTATTCGAGAGGACCGAGCGACGACTAAAGTTCGTGTAGTATTCGACGCCTCTTCACACACGCAGCAAGGTATGTCATTAAACGACAATCTGGAGGCAGGACCTAATTTAAACGAAGACATGCTTTCGCTGTTAATCAACTTTCGAAATGAAAAGGTGGCCCTAGTAGGAGACGTGGAGAAGGCATTCCTACAAATTTCAATCCATGAAGAGGACAGAGATGCCATGAGATTTCTGTGGTGGAAGCACGACGCTGACGGTAGGCTGCTGAATGAAGTACAAACCTGGCGCATGACTAGAGTTACTTTTGGTACAACACCGAGCACGTTTCTTCTGGCAGCTACAATCAAGCACCATTTGAAAGAAGTGGCTGAGCGATTTCCGGATACAACAGAAAAACTACAGAAAGCGATTTACGTGGATGATGTAATCACATGAGCAGCAACGTTCGACGGAGCTGTCAAGCTGGACAAAGAGGCAAAACAAGTGTTCAATGAGGCGGCGATGAACCTGAGAAAATGGACATCGAATGAAGAGAGATTAAGCGAAATGATAGATGAAAACGAAAAGGACTACGCTCACATGGAGATTCGATCGAAAGGATACACAATGCTTCTTGGCATGATATGGAAGCACTCAGAAGACGTGATATCCTTCCCTGTGGACAAATGGGCGCCCTTACCAGCAACCACGTGCTTAAACAAGAGGACAGTATTGCAAGCAGCAGCAAGAATATTTGACCCGCTTGGTCTGCTGTCACCTTTTACGATACGCGCAAAAATAGGCTTTCAACGACTGTGGAAAACGGACGTCACTTGGGATGATCCACTCCCTAAAGAAGAATGCGGCAAGTGGAGGGACCTGATGTCCGAAGCGGAGGAGTTGCGAGCTCTAGAAATTCAGCCATGCTACGCAAGTAAGGATCAAGCAGTACAAGCATACAAGCTGCATGTGTTTGCAGACGCGAGTCCAACAGCATACGGAGCTGCAGCATACTTGGTACTAGTGTACAAAGATGGAACAAAAGAGTCAAGGCTACTGACAGCGAAAAGCCGTGTAGCTCCAATCAAAGAGCTAAGTTAGCAAGACTTGAGCTAATGGCAGCGGTGATAGCATCAAGACTAAGCTACTACATCAAGGTCACTTCACCGAAAGAATTCAAGAAGCTGCCTGCTGGACTGACTCAATGATTGTACTTCATTGGATCAAAGGAACCAGCAAAAGGGATCCATTTGTTACCAACAGAGTCGCAGAAATAAGAGAGAAGACACTGCAAACGAGCTGGTCGTTCATTCAAGGTGAAGACAATCCGGCAGATCTACTCACACGGGGTATCAGCGCAACGACGTTAATGAACTCCAAAATGTGGTGGCATGGACCCGAATGGGTTACCTCCATGGAGCCGGAAAGAACAAGCGTGATGCGCATGAATATACAGATGGACGATCAACACGAAGATCAATGTCAAACCTGCACAGCGTCAACAGAGAATGAACCGATCTTGGAAATAAAAAATTATTCATCATACGGGCGACTTCTAAGAGTAACGGCATGGATATTCAGATTCATAAACAACGCAATAAAAGAACATCACGAGGGGACGTTAACAGGAAAAGAGATTATAACTGCAGAGACCTATTGGATACGACAAACACAAGTACTACTCAGGAAGACCAGTGGCGATGCTAAGTCAAGCACTAAACCCTTTAATATAAATGAACAAGAAGTATACTATGACGACAAAGGACTCATAAGACAGAAAGGACGCTTGCACTACAGCCAAGAATCAAACCGGCACGTCATCGTACTTCCAAAGGACGAGTATTTCACGGAACTACTGATACGTCACGTTCATAAAATAATATTGCACGGCGGAGTTCAAGCCACGCTAGTGCAATTACGGGCTAAGTTTTGGATATTGCAAAGTCGCCAAGCTGTAAAAAGAGTTTTAAACAAATGCATAGTATGCAAGAGGCATAACACAAGACCAGCCACTCAAACTATGCCTCCACTCCTGCGGACAGAGTCAACGAATCGGGGCCATTTCAAGTCACAGGAGTTGACTTCACCGGAACACTTTACG
>NC_051159.1:60569567-60609553 GCF_013339745.2 Dermacentor silvarum | reverse complement strand
GCTGGTGGTAGGTCATGAAGGAAGCGGGCTTCAGCATGCGGTACACCTTGCGGTCGTAGTCACGTGGGGATATCTGCATGCACACAGCGAGGTTTTACCGTTTGCCTAGATATTGTAAATATCAGATTATGTTCTGACCGATAAGAGGTAAACACGACGTGAGTCAAGAGTGGTTTGAGTGATTTAATTTACTAAATTGTTTAAGGTACCGTGGAGGGAATTACATTTCAGTGAGATGCAATGAATACAGTGTCTTTATAGTTTTTTTTATAAAAGGCACTAGTATGAAAGAAACAAAAGAGAACAAGTAAGTTGTTACTACTAACACGCTGAACGAAATCCTGTCTCATAACGTAAGATAGTTAAACGGAGCTAGAAAGGGTATAAAACACACTTTATACACATCTAAGTGTTGTCGTACAACAAGCAATGTAAAAAAGAAGCATGGAGAAAGAATGGAGTCGCTGTAGGTATGCGAATTGTAAGAAATGCAGACAGACTCTGGAATCACTGTCGACTCTGAAAGTATGTCGTTGTGAGGTCTTGTATGGACTACAAAAGACTTCGACTGTATCATTATATCTTATTATGACAATATATCCGGGTTGTGCAGCCCATTCTTAAATGGTAAGACCAAGGGCTTATTTTGCAATTTCACAGTTATAACAACAAAAACTCAGCAGACATACTTGAGACTGCTTACTTGTGGGCATGCTAAAACATTACAATCGTTTAGTGAAATGTTTTCGATTTATGTTTTCAACATGCATTAAAGTTCTTTACGCTGAATCTGTGTATTCGGAAACATTCGGACCATTTTGTTGCAGAATGATGATTTTTGTGTGTGTGTGTGTGTTCCCTTGCTTTGTATTCTGAGGCGTGCTTCCGTGGGCGACCATATTTCATAGCTGCCGCTGAGTTAGACGCTTCGGAGTGCATCCCAGGAGACACAGCACAGCTGAAATCGGAAGAGCAAGTGATGCGCGGGAGGCAGCGGCGTGACGTGTGCAATGACGCACGCACCAGGCACATCTCATTTCATACGCTCATGACTTGGCGTCGAGAGTGCATCGAAGTAGACACAGCACCGATGAAATCCGAAGAGCAAGTGACACGTGGGAGGCAGTGACTCAAGCAGTGACGTGACGTGTGAAATGACGCACGCACTAAGCACAACTTTAGTCAAGCATTACCGTGGAGCCGCCATGGCGTAGCGGAAGCGTGCTCACCTGGCACCCCGGAGGCCCGGATTCGATTCCCACCCAGACCGGAATGTACCAAATTTTATTTTTTCAATTCCATATTAATTTAGTTTCTTTACAGAAACCTGCCTGACAAATTTGACGTCAATGCGAGCATTTTTGACGTGTTTTTACTCTACGCGCCGTCGGCCATTTGTGGTACTATCTTTCAGTCACGCCGCCGACGACAACGCATGATTTTCGCGTAATGAGGCATATAATGCTTTCGCATTAAAAGAGATGTTATACAAAAGACCAAGCAGGACACAAGCATGCCTTTCGGTATGAACTGTGCGATAATGGAAGGCCTGGTGACACTGTAACTGATTTGGTTCTCATTACCATGCCCTGCAGTGCTCGTCTGTAGAATGACCAGGGCGTGACGATGACACCATGACGAAAGTCGGATGAGGAAGCTGGAAGTGACAGCGATAGGGCGTCGTGATGGTGGTAGGGCCACGTATGCTGGACGACGGCATTGCGAGAGTCGGATGGAAAAGTTTGAACGACTTCGATGTAACGACCACCAAATCATCACGACTAACGAACACATACCTATATTGGCACATACCTAACTTGAGCTAAAAGAGTTGACTGTTGGGCTAGTTGGTGTTTAGACATAGGAACCATTGTTAAAAGCGCAAAACCACACAACACCTCGTCTGCTCTTATCTTGTGTTGTGTGGTTTTGCGCTTTTAACAATGGTTCCTATGTCTAACTTGAGCTACTGGGGAGGAGCGCAGAAGCCGTGACGACGACGGTATGATGATAGTCAGATCACGAAGGTCGAATGACGAAGATGGAAGGAGCACGACGTAGCCACAATCAAGAGCACATATATAGTGGTCCAAGCTAGTAGACAACTTTGACTACTTAGTAGATGTAAGATAAGAAATAGATAGATAGATAGGCAGGCAGGCAGCCAGGCTCAAAACGTCGCAAGTATTCAAAGAATGCCAATCACGTTAAAAATTATCACGCAGACTGTTTCGGAGCCGCAGCTGCAGTGGGGTGCGTGAAATGCCCTGTGTAGGATGCTAAAGGGGTATGGGCACTAGGGTACAGAAATGAAAAAAACAGTACACAAGTTACTTCGATTTACGTATTACAAAGTTTAAATGCCTAACTTATATATAGTATCATCATCATCACCAGCCTATTTTAGGTCCACTGCAGGACGAAGGCCTCTCCGTGCGATCTCCAATTACCCCTGTCTTGCGCCAGCATATTCCAACTTGCGCCTGCAAAGTTCCTAACTTCATATGGACATAATGTTATATGGTACACCTAATGGGCGTCCTCCGGTCTCATACTGGAAAGGGCTCGCTCCCTTCTCGTACCCAAAAGCGGTGGGCAAGCATTGGCACCCCTCTGTCATGCTGCTCGAGTCTCTTCATGCCATTGCTGGATCTTACGTGCTAAACGTGCAGGCACCCATCGACCATCAAATTTCTGTAACAAACTTCAGAATTGTAAGCGCTGTAACTCCTAATGAGCACAGGCTTGAGTTAGATAAATTATACCCACTATGGCTGAGTGAGCTCTCTCAAACGTGGCTACTCCCGCTTTGATCGCGAAAGGTACTGCCGAGCTATGTCGAGCTGAACGCCGAGCAAAAGGCTAAATTTAGCTCCGATCGCCTCATTCATGGCGCCACAATGGAGCCCTGTGTGCACGGGACACATGCGCCTTCAAGAAATCACTTCTTTCCTCTACACAACAGTTTCAAATTAAGGCACGTTGGTAGTTACGGTTGCAAAGGAATTAGCGATATTAGTATTACATATTTTCATTGCATACATGTAGTGTCAGACGTGATTGTAGCAAGCAAGCCCCCTATGCTGGCCAAAATGAAAGACGTTTCACGTTAAAACAAACGATGATTATCGGCAGCGTGCGCTGACTCGAGAACATCTGGTAAATATAGAAGAAAGAAAATATTTAAGTAACACAACTCTAAAAACAAAAAATGTCACAGTTTCGCCCTAAGGGCGAAGCAATGAATGCGATAGCAACAGAGCAATGTCATACGAAGTAAGGTGAGCGGCTCTGGTAGCAACAACACGCAGAACTGTTGTCGACGCCATCGGCGTTTTGCCCGCGTTAGCTCAAAATGCGTGCGGCGTTGGTGACTGTTGCTGGAGCCTCTGATATAAATAGGCACTTGGTGCCGCAGCTAAACGTCGGCTCCCTTCCCTCCCCCTCCCCCACGGACTCTCGCGCGTCTGAAGAAGGCGCGTTTGCTCTACATATATGGTCATTGTAAAGGAGAAAAGAGACGCCTACTTCTGCAGCCCTTAAGCGAGCATGGCGCAGAACGCGCGTTTGTTCTCCGCCGTGCGTTCCCTCCCTGTGAAAGCGCGCGTCCCTCGCGCCCTTTCACTCGCACATACAGCGTTCGGCGGCGCGCGGCGACGATTTCATCTCCAAATGACGTCATACGGAACCTCACGGCGACGGCGACGGCGACAGCGACGCCGACGGCAGAAATCTGCTTTTGAGTGTCCATATAATTGCTATCGCAATAAAATGTCGCACTTTCGACCGAAAGGCGAAGCATCAATTGCGATAGCAAATTAGTAGAGAGCTATACGGAGTAGGAATAGTAGTTCTATCGGCTGCATAAACTTGGACACATTAGCTTACTAATTGAGTTAGCAAGCGTGATGTCAGCGCGCACAAGCAAACATGAATAGATCCCACTCGATGACCGCAGACAATCACTGTCAAAACGCTGGCGTGAACAAGCGCGACCGTCGAAGCGAGCGAAGGTTCGTGCGGTCTATCGCTTCAACGGAAACTAAGCGGTGAAAGCACAGCGCATACAAAGGTTTGAGCCGTCTGGAGATCACTTTCAAGATACGGTGCGCGCGACAGCCCGCACCAGCGCAAAGTACGCAGTTATTAGAAGAGTAGAAGTCGCCGCCCCTCCCACGCTGGCTTCCCGCTTGTCTCCTTTCGCGTGGAAGATTGCGTCACCAGTTCCCCTTGCGCCCAGTTGCAAGATACGCATTTGATGCCGCAGCACAGCGTCGCCCCCTGCCTCCCTCCCACACCCCCACGGCCTCTCGCGCGATGGAGGAAGTCGCGTTTGCTCTCTGCCGCGCGTTCGCCCTCCGTGAAAGCGCGCGTCCCCCTTGCGCTTTTACTCGCACATATGGCGCGCGGCGACGATTATATCGCCATTGTACTTTATACCAAACCTCACGGCGGCAACGGCGAGACCGACGGCAGAAATCCGCTTGAATTGTCTATATGCTATCGCAATAAAAGGAGATCTACGATCCCTGTCAAAATTCTCTAATGTCTTGCACAAATCACATGAAATCATCTGTGTCAACAGTATGACGTCCTTAGTATTCACTTATTTAGTTGTATCTCTTTTGAGTACCGTGGGCTCCATTGTTTACGTCAAAATTGTGAATAAAACCACCAAGCAATTTCGAAACGAATAATTTTAAGTGTTTGCCAAACTTGTTGAAAAATTTTTGATTGACTCTGTGCTGCAAGCTGAAATAATGTGTAAGGTGTTCTAGTAAAACGAGTTGGAAGGTTCTTCTTCTCAGAATATGTTTGGCATCATGTAAGGGCTCGCTCCTTTCGTTGGTTTAGTACTTTACATCCAGCTTATGTTTCAAGTGGATGGATGGGCGCTATCCAACTATGCTAGACATAGAACTGTCAATGTTCTCATATGGGACGTTCTTGGCGAGAGTTCTCCCATGGAGGCAGTAATATGTACACTTCTAAAAAACTGAAGCATTGCACTGAAACACTGAACATTTCGTGATTTTAAAGATGCAAAAGAATGGTAATATTATATTAAATGGACAAAACTATTTTGCCCCTGAAAGCGCTATAGAAGCAAAACTCACCGACAGTAGCTTTGGGTAAGCGGTTCCTCCCACCATGTACACATTCAAGTCACTGTGCTCAGCCAACTGTGCTGGAGAATCAACACGATGGCCTGTCTGTTGACGCACGGTGAGGGCCGCCTTCATTTTGGCGGTAAAGAGGTTCGCAACAACCAGCATGGCTAGGCACCAGAAGGCGATGACGATGCGTGAGGATGACTCCCGAGGTTTTATCGGAGTGGCTGTGTGAAGAAGCGAGATGAGAACTAAATCTTTAGCAGCAGATGAGTGACCGCGCTAAATGCTTCCCTAATGGCAGAAAATAATATCCTCAGTTGCTGTCAACTTGGTAAATAACACCGCATATCCACGGGGTGAATGATGATGAGTGGGCGAAGCTCCGGAGGGAATCATCGGTAAACCGTGAATCTTCCGTGTAATTCGCCCAGTCTCGCCGCACTAAATCGAACGATTGACTTCCACCAATGACACGCGCCATATGTGACGTCATTCCTATTTTATAACAGCGCCCTTCATTATAATTGCACCATCTCCCGCTTAAGGGGACGCTAGCACAAACGCGTTAGAAACGTGCAGTACTTTCTAGTAAGGGGGAGAGGCCACAGCATCTTACGCAGCCGTTTACACATGCCGGAACGTGCACCGCGTTTGCCGACGCCATGACATGACTGCTGAGAGAGTATAAACGCTCCTCGACTTGAACTTGACTTGCCACCGCCTTCAACGCGTTTCGAACGCGCTGCCCAAGGCGGTGGCAAGTCAAGTTCAAGTCGAGGAGCGTATAATTATGAATACGGGGGTAAGGCGGAGAGGCCACAGCGTCTTACACCAGCTTCTTACACGGGCCGTAACGCGCTAGCACAAACGCGTTAGAAACGCGCAGTCTTTCGTTAATGTTGGGTATTTATTGTCATCGTGGTGCGTGTGTCCATGTGCGCTTCGTGGCGTAGTGGTTAGCGCCACGCGTTCGCAAGCGAGGGGTCCCTGGTTCGATTCCGCGCTGCGGACACAACTTTCGGATTTTTTTTAGGGGCGAAGCTCCTTAGGGTGTGGGTCTGTCCCTCCTCTGTAGTATGTAGCAGTAGTAGTAGTCGCCGTCGTCGTAGTAGTAGGTAGTCACGTCTACTTTTATAAAAAAAATTCCGAAAGTTTTGTCCGTAGCGCGGAATCGAACCAGGGACCCCTCGCTTCCAAATGCGCGGCGCTAGCCACTACGCCACTAAGCGCACATGGACACACGCACCACGATGACAATAAATACCCAACATTAACGAAAGACTGCGCGTTTCTAACGCGTTTGTGCCAGCGCGTTACGGCCCGTGTAAGAAGCTGGTGTAAGACGATGTGGCCTCTCCGCCTTACCCCCGTATTCATAATTATACGCTCCTCGACTTGAACTTGACTTGCCACCGCCTTGGGCAGCGCGTTCGAAACGCGTTGAAGGCGGTGGCAAGTCAAGTTCAAGTCGAGGAGCGTTTATGAATACGGGGGTTATACTCTCTCAGCAGTCATGTGATGGCGTCGGCAAACGCGGTGCACGTTCCGGCATGTGTAAACGGCTGCGTAAGATGCTGTGGCCTCTCCCCCTTACTAGAAAGTACTGCACGTTTCTAACGCGTTTGTGCTAGCGTCCCCTTAAGCGGGAGATGGTGCAATTATAATGAAGGGCGCTGTTATAAAATAGGAATGACGTCACATATGGCGCGTGTCATTGGTGGAAGTCAATCGTTCGATTTAGTGAGGCGAGACTGGGCGAATTACACGGAAGATTCACGGTTTACCGATGGTTCCCTCCGGAGCTTCGCCCACTCATCATCATTCACCCCGTGGATATGCGGCGTCTTTTTTTTTTCATAAAAGTAGACGTGGCTACCTACTACTACTACATACTACAGAGGAGGGACAGACCCACACCCTAAGGAGCTTCGCCCCTAAAAAGAACACGTTAAGGCCGTAAAACGAACATCTGGCAGTAAACCGGTGTACGACTTCACCATCATTTTCATATCGGTGTTTCAAACCTTCAGTTTGTGTAGCACAAAACTAACCCTATTTGTACCGTGTTTCGCAAGTTCCTATATTATTATTGGATATGTGTGGCACAGAATAATAGGTATGAGGTCTCGGGAACGTGGCATGCTAGATGTTTAGATAGTGGCCGATATACGGACTCATAACGAAGTACCACATCCCCACATGGCGACGCCAATGGCTAACGAATAAGTCATCGTGTGACGACTCCTTAAGTCAAGTTGTTGCCTTTGGGGTCTGTTCTTTGGGGAGCAGACATCAATATTACCCTAACAGCAGCAAGATGAACAGAAAACATGAATATAAGTTGTATTTTTTTTCGATTGGGAAGAATGCGTTGCCGAAAACCAAAACGGTTCAATATCCCTAAAAGCGCTGTCTCGTTAAGCGAACATAACATACATGTTTATCTATGGGGAGGCCACAGCCATTCAGCAGAGAAGCCGTTTTCATAGATGACTGCGCTTGTGTTGATTTTTCATGCGATCAAAATCACCCGGATAAAGCCACTGAAGTGGAACCGCAGGAACGTTGCAGCAAGGGCAGATGGCCGACATGTATATTTTCGCAGGTGCTGTGAGAAGTTTGTGTACCTGAGTACTCGCGACATTTATGTGCTAGGTGCGTCATTATCAGTTGAAATCGTTGACAATATTGAGCACAAACAAAAAGTTCACAGTAACCTAGCATCAAGTGAGGTCACTGATAAAGGGTACGCTGACCGTACCTATGCTTCAAAATGAACGGCAGGTTCGAAGTTTTTTCAAAATCGCCTTTTCTTCCCACTATTTGGAAACTGGCTGCTGGTTGCTGTCTTGCATTAATGGAGACGAAAAAAATTGGAGGACGTGTAAGCTGCGACTTTAAGGGTAGGAACGCGATAGCATTCAAAGATCCCTGGCTGCTTCTCCCGCTTCCCGACAACTGCAGCGCTTGAGCAACCCTAATGGTTACCGGGAAACACTGGCGGCGAATGCTATGCACGAAGGCGAGCTTTCTGGTAGAAACGCGGCCTCTTGCGTGGGGCGATCCCGGAGATATTGCAGAGCCGCGCCAAAAAAAAAAAAAAAATGCATAATTTTCAGGTTTGCGTTTTGGTTTCGTACTTTTAATATTTCAGTCTGAGAAGACTTAATAACATAAAAGGTAACATAACGAAACACCCACGATGTGGGTGTTTTGTTTCCTGAGATTTGTTTATGGGCCGTCATTCTCAAAATTCCGAGGAATAGCTTTGTCAAGAATGCAAGACAAGGTATGAGCAACATTATTGATAGAATGGTGTGGCAATACACCACAATACCACATGTCATATAAGAAGGCGTGGCACATACATGTACCTAAATATATTCGGAGGGCCTGCGTGGTTCCGGATGATTTTCTCCGCCACCCGCCGACATCGCACGCCGACGCCGGTTGCCGGCGACGGATTTTCTGCGACACGGGGCCTTAAAGGGCCCCTAAACCACCCAGAGGTGGAAATTTAGTTGTGGTGTTGCAGTTGTGCACGAGTCTACAACGAACACGTAGCCAGCGGGAATGTTTCGAAATGGTGCCGTAATATCGGAGTTACACACGTTTGATGATCGAAAAACGGCCCTCGCTCGTTTCGCTCTTTCCTTCGCTACTCTCCTCATCGGCTGGTCTCCCCTCCTCGCCGATTGCTGCTCCAAATGTCACATGACATACGTCATCGCCAACGCGCTTCTCAAAACACTGTATACTTCCGGTTAAGGCACGGCCACGCTAGTCATGCTAGCGGCACATATGCGGACGGCGATACAGCCTCCAGTCTGCCGCGCGAGAGGTGTCCAAAGTAGACGACAGTTCGGCCGTCGCCCCGCCTGCTGCACGATCAACGGGCCAATCGACGACTGCGAAGCTGCGCGCCTGTGCCACCGGCAACGAAAACATCGGCTGCAGCTGAGTGCACGGCTACCGACGGGAGACGACCGGCTCGGCTGTGGTCGCATCCAAGGAGGTTTAAAAAAAACCTCCTTCCTCGCATCGTAGCCGACGGCGCCGCTAATATCAGCGTATTTTTCTTCTTTGTGTACAATTATTGCGAAGAGCGATAACAACGATAATAAAATATTGCGACTTGTGAGCGTCGGTAATTCATTTAGAAGCGCCGTCCGCTTTAGCTTTGAAGGGAACCAGAAAAGGCCTAGCGACGATATCGGCGCCGTCGAGCGATCAGCGGCGGTGAGGCTGCCGCACAAATGAGTCCCGGTCTCATCCTCTCTACGTACGGCAACGAAGACTCGTCGCTCGCGAGCAAAACCGCTGTCCAACGGCGGCCCGCGAATGCCAAACGGCGTGCGGCGAGTTAGCGTGCCGGTAACGTGGACGTGAACTCGGCGCTTCTCGGCTACCCGCTGTTGCTGCGGTGCCGGCGCATGTTATGCGAAGCGTGCCGCTATAGACCCTGTGTTGCGCGCATGTCTGGAAAGGCCAACACTGTCGCACTCTGTTCGCGCAGCTAATGAGACCGCTAAGCATGACTGTTTTGGAACATGAGCGATTTGGCACTTGCGTTGCGGGCCTATTGCCTATGCACTAGCGAGCAACACGGCGAGGACGAGCAGGGAGCGCGCGTACCTGCTAGCAGACAAACCGGAAGTTGTAGGTTCTTGTTCGACCAATGGGCATCGTTTCCGCCATTGACATCACCAGATTGCCCCTGCTGACATCATGACATCATGGTTACCGGAAAGGCGAGGGGAGGAGAACGGCATTGTTTTTTTTTTTTTTTTTTTTGTGGTGCGCCCGCGGCGTGTAGCGCTGCAGCGTTTGGCATCGTGTTGATCGTGACGGCATTCTGAACTCGTTGCGCCTGTTTACTTGCAATGTTCAAAAAATATCTGAGGTGGTTTAGGGGCCCTTTAACGCTGTCGCTTTGATACCTTCTAAAGTACACTTTTCTGATAATGATTCCAAATCCACTGTTACATTAAATCGTAGGCTCTACGAATGGGGAGCAGGAACAGCCACTCTCAAATTGGTGTCCGTGCGTCAGAAATTGCGCTAAACTCCCTGTGCTTGAGTGGCGCGGGACTACATGGCCGAGATTATTTGCAGGTGTACAGCAAATTATTGTATCTGAGAGAAGTGTCGTGCCATCTGCCAGACGTATGACTATCCACGTAAAGATTAAAATGTTGCCTGACCTGAGAAAAAAAATTGTACTTTTGTATCATATTCCAAGCTTTATGATGGCAGTGATGACAATGTTACTCAGGTACGGCACGGGCCCCCAAAGGGCCTATATGAGGACTGTCCTGAAGAGAATACAAGCAGGCTGTTGGTTCTTCATATCCACCCCATTCCCAGTAGACCAGTTATTTGTCATTTTTGATTCACTACACTCTCTTTCAGTTTGTTATATCCGTCCGCTGGACTTAAAGAATCACGACACCGGCATTGCTGAAATTTCGATTGCATCGACTGCTGTCATATGTTCAATTTTATTGAGTTTCGTTCAACCGAGCTCGCATGATGTGGAGGCGATGAGACGATACGGAATGTTATGGCATTTCTTATATTTAGGTAAAAATATTGCAAGCATGGTTGTGACTAAATGAAGCACATTTGCAACTCCCGACATTTTTTCTATAGGAGTCTCTTCTTTGACATGGTCATATCTTGCTGAGCCATGAAGATATTTCGGGATGCTTCAAGGCGATTTTCTTGCATCATTCTCAGTTTATTGTGTTGTTTTATATTTCTTGGATTTTTAAAATAAATTCTCTTGTGTCTAGTAATAAATGAATGTTGTAAATCCGATCCTAAGTGAATCCTCCACAGTGGGTATGCCCTGTCATCTGTAAAGGAAAACTTAACCAAAGCATATACCTGCTTGGATCCTGTACAGGTCAGTCTTGCAATGTCACAACTGTCCCTAAAGTAAAGTTCACTCTCTTTTATTGACATCTGATTAGACACGAAAATCTTATGCTGCACCATTTGCTCGAAGAAAAAACAAGTTACAGTCAAACGCAGCAACAATGAACCGTTTCACATCACTATGGTGTGAAACGTAGTTATAGACAACATCTGCTCTGCAAGTAATTTCTGCTTAGGTTTTGGTCGCTTTATGTGTGATTTCACAATAGTCGAGCCACCACAATTGGTCATAGCGCAGCTGCTGTGGTCCCTGCATTTAGAAATAGTCCAAAACGGGGAGCGATAACCATGCCAGATTAACCATGCATGCTTCAGTGCACCGCGTCTAACAGCTGTGGGGCTTAGCTTTCTACGTTTATAATTGCGTTACTTAGTTACCTGCCAGTTGTCACAGTACACATGAGTGTGCCTGAAGGTACAGACAGGCATTTTTTAATATGGCGTTGTTTACTCTTTTAACAGGCTTTCATAGGCCTTTATTACATCCTTTAATAAAACATTTTTATCATAATCTAATGCTGCAAAAAACCTATCTATTGTTCTACATTGGCATGATCCCAACTTCTTGTCTTGTGGGTTAAAAGGTTTCATATATTTTCGGTCATTCACACATATTTTAGAGCACCTTTTACATGACCATACTGTAGGCGAGAAGAACAGCCAGGTTTAACTACAGAACCAAATATTCACAAATAATAGAAGACAAATACGTGGCATGCTGTTCGGCTAACAAGTTTTACAATGAAGGCAAAAATATAGAAATGCACCTGCCTTCAAGAAGCACGCTTGCCAGAAGGTGAAAGATGTTCTCTTTTAACCTGAAAAGAAACTTGAAGCGAGAGCCCGCAGCCAGGGACAAGATGATTGCAACCACAATGAGAGATGCAAGGAGAGCCACCCAGACCTGGAATTATAAGTGACAGCCAACGAACAAAACAGGATTCAGAAGTTCATCATATAACACGCACACGTACATCACAAAGTGAAGTATGTGTTGATTGCTAAGTTTTGGACTTCTAACACCAAAGCTGTAAAGGGAAGTGGTTGTTACAAGTGATGTCTCCTAGAATACGCACAAGATAATACTGAGCTTCTTTAGGTGTCGGTCACAGGCTAGTAGCTGATAATAAATAAATGGAAATCAAAATACCCGTCTGCTGGTACGCTAGCGAAAAAGCTTGTTGAAACAAGTGACGTTTGTCCTTTATCTAGTATGAGATTCTGCTCATACACACGACATAGGAAACCATTCTGTGACATCAAAGACCGGTTCCCGCGATCATAACACACAGGTGGCCTTGTGAATTTCAAATTTGTGCTATTACAGCAGTAACCTTATGGTGTTGACTTGAGTTCTCGTCTGCACCAAAAACAATAGCTGACTGTACTGAAAGATGTCTGTTGGTTTCGCAGTAATCGAATTTGTAAAAGTTTCATCTACAACATCACTTTTAGTGCCATCAGTGAGGGAGCGGTGTAGTGCAAAAACTGTGTTATTGCTTTTACGACACACTTAACTATTCCGTATGGTATTAGCCAACTTCCTTTATGATGACCTGGAATTTCTAAACAGTCGGTGTCAGTCAGTTAAACTTAAGGATTACGTATCTAAACCGACACGAGTAACATCTGGGGTACCGCAAGGGAGTGTGCTGGGTCCTCTCCTATTTTTAGTATACATAAATGACATAGCCTCTAACATAAGTTCCTCAATCCGTCTTTTCGCAGACGATTGTGTTATTTATAAGAAAATAACTTGCATGGCCGATGTCGCAGAACTACAATCTGATCTCTCAAGGTTAAAGGAATGGTGCAGTAATTGGCAAATGGAAATTAATGTCGAAAAAACCAAACACTTAAAATTTACTAACATTTCTTCTGCATGTTCAAACTCTTATAAAATAAATGACATAGTAATAGAAAAAGTCACGTCGTTTAAATACCTGGGCGTCATACTTACTTCCGATTTAAGCTGGGCTGCCCACATCGAGCATGTTACCAATAAGGCTTTCAAGAAGCTCGGCCTACTTAAACGACGTTTGCATTTCAGTAATAAAGATACAAGACTGCACGCTTTCAAATCATTGATTCGGCCCTCTCTAGAATATGCTTCTATCATATGGCATCCTCACCTGGCAGGTCTGACTAACATGCTCGAAATGGTACAGAACAAAGTGATGACATTTATATTAATGTGGAGATATGTAATAATTATGGTCTGGACTACAAGGCAGAAACATAATCGTACCACAATGAATAAACATAAGGTGCCAAGAAAACCGTAGAAATTGAGCACTCGGAAAGCTCAAAGTCTCAATCAAAGAGATAAAATCTCAAGATAAGCTCCCCCAAACTACCCGAGAGTATTATTTGGAAAGGAAATTCTGTGACGAAGCCCTTTTCCTGTCTTACGAAAGTTACTTTATGAGGATAATTCCGGCATTTTACTGAAATCGTTGACAATAATGAGCACAAACAAAAAGTTCACAGTAACCTAGCATCAAATAAGGTCACGGATAAAGGGTCCGCTGGCTATACCTATGCTTCAAAATGAACGGCATTGTTCGAAGTTTTTTTTTTCAAATTTGCCTTTTCTTCCCACTTTTCGGAAACTGGCTGCTGGTTGCTGTCTTGTATGATTGCGGAGTACCGGGGATAGTGCAAGCAAGCACTGTATATATTGAGCATTACCATATGTCGTCATCGTGGTAACGTCATGATAGCTCCAGCGTTGTCGTTTCAGCATCATCATCTAATTATCATGCCGTCTTCGTGACGTTGTTATCGTGCGTTGCATCCGAACGTTCCAGCAGCAAAAGGTTATGTTGTACGAGGCATTTCGGTCAAAATGTATCCAACAATGTCGTGGGTTCTCTACTTGCAAATTGTCGCTAAACAACAACCGCGTGCTTCCGAAACACCGATGAAGGTTATGCTTCAACTCATTTGCACATTCAGCGGAATCGGCATAACTTAGTCTAGTAGCCCTTCATAAAGGTGAACCATGGCCGTATGCATCGAAGCACTGTGCTCGGCTCTGGCCAGTAGGGGTCTTCAATTCTGGAGATATTTGATATCTCGAGGGCGCGTGAAGTTAACGCACCATTGAGGCCACTAAAAAAAGTTTTAATCTGCAACCCGTTAGGATGACGGTATGCATCCTCCACTGCATAAGTGACCTAAATCTAACTACACTGTGTTTGGCCAGACGTGCTCATCAACATGCAAGTGTGATTCGCTGCCTCCTCGCCCAATTGATCAACTGTCAGTTCAGCGTCCGCTATGGTGGCGCCTCGGATAGGATTTAATGTGCCGAATGACAACTTTAGGCCTGCAGGTTTGCTCCGGCGTGAAAAAAAAAGCGAGGACTTACACGAGCTTGCTCAATCACAACCAGATTTCCAGCGAACCTGTTTCTTTGCAGTTGCAATAGGAACACCAGCTTCGTGCAGTTAAGCAACATACTTTAAAACGTTGCCTGCTTATGACTCGCCCTTTTGAAATCTTGCCCGCATATAGTACTTTCGAGCACTTGTTTAAAGAGGACCTCACGAAGCCTGTACTTGATTCACACAAATTTCCTCACATACAGACTGGACATACTGTTCCACGAATTTTCAGTGAAATTGATGTTGGTGGCATTACCATTTCCTCGGTATGACTCGCCATTTACCCTCGCTTATTAGCTTTGTAAGAGTGACGCATTACTTTCTCAAGGTTTTCAATGTTTGAGACGCGGACTATGTCAACCTATAAATCCAATAGAATAACTCAAGGGGACAGGCGATGGATATCCTAAAAATTGGTACTGCAAGACATATCAAAATCCACATCATTAGTTCCGAGCCGGGGCTGCCTGATTTCGATGATGAGAAAAGGTTCACGTTCGCGAAACCCAGGTAATCAAAATTAATCCGGAGCATTACATTTCGATGTGTCTCATAGGGAGCTTTAGGACTTTAAACCTCAGTAGTCAATCCACAGCCGCGTACTCAGGAGCGGCCTATTGAGAGAGAAACAAGCCTGCAACTGTAGACATGAGGACGTATTAGATTTCTGCTCAAAATTCATAAGATTCTAACACCTGTGGTGAAAACGTTGCCAATGTATTTGTCTCTTCTAAGTTGGTTTATTCTGAGACCTACTTGCACCAGGTTACGTCCTGAATATTGTGATTATCCTGCGGAGAGAACATAATGATGAGTATACGTTGTTTTTACTACAATTGAAGCAGTTTTCTTCTACATATTTGCGTTCGTCGCTTGTCGCAACAGTCCGTGAGCTTAGAACGTTTTTCATTTAACAAATAAAAGAACAGATTCATCAAGAAATGGTAAGGGTTTTAGATATGCATCACCCTGCGTTCGGTGAAACATTTACATAAAAAAATAAGAAGACTTTTTAGCCATGTCCATTTCAGGTGCTCAAGTTTTGTGATTACTCGCATGCATAATTATGTGTAAAGTTGTGAGCCTGGCTGAACGATCTCTATGCGCTTTTATTAGCGGTTAAAAATAATTACCAGTCGGTTAACGTGACAACAATACATATTGGAAGCACTCCAGAATTTTTATTCAACACATTGCACATTCCTTTCCTGAGTGGGTAGAATAAGCCTGGCAGGGTCTCGTTGAAGTTAGGAAATACGAAAAACGTCTACTGCTTTTACAGCGAAGCTGTCTATGGCTAAGATCAGGGGATTTCTTCGTGGCGTAACGTCAGCAGAAACCAATTGTGGGCCGATCCCGGCGGCTGGGCAGGGCAGAGCGATGGCTCATACCCCCCAGGGCAGAGGCTAAAAGCAGTCACTCATCAATCAGTATACCCGGGTAAGCAAGTGGAAATTGAATGGCTGATAACCCCGCAAGGCAGAGTTTCCAAGCATTCAGCAAAGTGAAGCGAACAGTGCCTACCTTCTTCGGAATCACGCATACTACGTATAAAACACCACACGTTTCATTAAAGTACCAAGCTCAATACAAGCATGCCAACCCAATAATTTATGATTAGGTGCTCCTGATAACCATTCGAAGCACGTAGCTCTCCCCGCATACGTCTCCTGGTAAATTTAACTGTTGCGCCAGCGGCCCCGGCCACGGCAGATGGCGACGTGGGGAGTGACGTCCTTATTCTTTCGTATATAATGTAACCAGCCTAGCAACTGATTTTAATGTTGCAAAATTACCATTACTCCCATTACCGCCATTACTCTAAAATAACATAAATACCATTTCTCTAAAGCCACAAAGCATTGAATATCTCATCAGCAGTTGTAGTGATGCTTTACAATAGCTTCGCTGGACATCAACTTTCGCAGGGCTAAGATGGCGAGTCAATTTATTCAGTTTGGCAGCACTGAAATGTTCTTGCCCCCCACGAGTTTCTAGTGCAGATGACAAGAAAAGAACAAAGTTATGTTAACGCTCACATTTTATCTGAAATTAGAACCTTCTCCTTTTCCCCCAACGTTTGTATACTTCAGATCTCTGAACTTTTGGGTGATTAACATCAACAGTTAGCAGGCCTCCTACTATTTTTCTACTGATGCGTATGCTTCCGAGTATATTGTACCGACACAGCAAACGTCACCTTGCTTTGACTGTAATCTGTTTGGATGTTCCCGTAACCAATGCTTCTTACAGCCCCTGTGCAAAAACAGTCACAGTCCTGCGCGGCACACGCAGCACAGTCACAGCGTAAGCTGGCGGAGCGGCTCAAGAGTAGCTCCAATTTTGGCACCATGCACACCAGGGTCTTCGCGACCAAGTCTCTTCGCCCCGTTTTGACGAGAACGATCTGAACTGTCCGCTCGGCGTCGACGGCGAGCTGCAGCTTGTAATACTCTTTGCACAGCTGTCTGCTGAGCCCGATGATGCCTGGTTGCAGCCGCGCATGTAGCTCTGCGATTCGCTTCTTCAACAACCGTTCGTACCTTGCGAGGAGACGCCATAACGTGTACCGTAGAGGTATACAGAATACGTGGCGCACATCTCAAATCGGAATCGCGTTGATTGCGCGCCTCGTATGAATCGCATGTCGTCGTCTGCGCCTGCGCACGCGGCGTTTGCAGGCACCTTAACTAGATGGCGCCACCATACTGGCGGATGCTCAGATCCTCTGCGCCTGCGCGCCTGCCTAGAGTGCGTTTATAGGGCATTTTTTCCGCTTCCTGATAGCAAGCGCTTGCGTGCCTCAGTGGTAAAGTATTCGACTCCCGCGCAGCGGGCCTGGGCTCAATCCTAAGCTAGTATTGATGCACCTAAGCTAGCATTGGTATTGGCTGCGACGCCATGCCACGAGCGCGGCTCGACGGAGCAGAGCGGGTGAAAGGAAACACCTGCTGCGGTAGTGCACTGGTGTTGCGTGAGGGGAGAGGGCATCGCCGCGACGCATCGCCGTATGGACATGACGTATGGGTAGCATGCCTCTTTGGCACAGCAGGCTGCTGCTGCTTGCTGGCTCGGGCAGCAGGTAGCGTTATGGTACAGTACTCGGAGAGAAAACTCTAGGAACCGCTCAGCGTCGTTCAGTTGGAAATTAATTCTTTCTCATTCACAACTCTTCACAAGTTCTTAGGTGTCCTCGGAAATTTCATGCTGAAGGTACCACGCACCTCCGCACCGAACACGAAGAATGAGCTGGCGATGCCCGTCTGCTGCACAGCGTTTTTGCTGAAGCCTCCCACGATGATCATGTCTTCGTACCACATGGGGTAGCTGGGCTCCGCCAACTCGTTCCGCTCGGTAGTTGGGCTGAACAGCGCAAAGGACACGTCGCATTCCTGGACGGTGTCAAATGCATAGTTTCCAGATATTAAGTCGTCTTTTTGGAAGTTATAAAGCTATAATGTTTCTTCATTTTAATTCACATAATGCAATCAACGAAGGATAGAGAAGGAAACAAACGTGTCTGCTAGCTAGAAATCTATTGCATACAAAAGCTAACTTTGAAAGCACAAAACTCTCTCCGAAAAGAACGCATCAGGCTAGGTGGAGCTGATTCTTTGATGAATATAATATGATTAAATTTTTTCATACAATAGTGCATGCATCCACGCACACGCACTGGTTTGGCTTAGCGCGCCAAAGCAACACCTGTGCTACGACAAACGCCGCACTGGAGGACTTTGGTATAGTAGGAGTTCTTTCACGTGTACCTCAAACTTGATACTTGAGCATTATTGCAGTTTGCATATAAACAAAGGTCACTACTGCCGCCAAGATTCTAACCGGTCAAGCAGCGGAGACACCGAATTGCGTTAGGGCAGTATGTTACTTCCGGAAAAAACAATATAGATTATGGCCTTCTTCTCTGTGTCAGAATCATCCATACAGCTCCTATCAAGGCTCCCGAAATTTGTAGGTGCCCCGGATTTTGAAGTGACTACTCCATAAGATTACAGACCCCTTTGCGGCACTTGAATGCCGACATGTCAGGGAAGCAGGCACCTGACACCACAAGACCAACGAAGTGCTCACTCAATTTTCATGAAATATAAAGAAAGCATTGAGTCACTAAAAAAAAAGATCAAGATCTGCCGTCGTTTGTTTGAAAA
The DNA here is from genome assembly GCF_013339745.2 of Dermacentor silvarum. Classification (NCBI taxonomy): domain Eukaryota; kingdom Metazoa; phylum Arthropoda; class Arachnida; order Ixodida; family Ixodidae; genus Dermacentor; species Dermacentor silvarum. The sequence goes on along the minus strand of NC_051159.1, from coordinate 60,590,944 downwards.
TTGGCTTCCTTTTCTGTAGTAGGAAATTTTCCGCAGCACAATAAATTGGCCATACAGTTTTAATATTATGGTTGAGAGTAGCGCCAGACACCGGCACGAAGAGAGATGACGCATGCAGCCTTACAATAGAAACTCAAAGCTGGTCAAGAAAAAAAATGTATTCTTAGACTTACGAAATCAAGTGACTCCAGAACAGATATTCAGTGGAAATAAGTAGCAAGAAAAACAAACGCTGCACCAATACCTCCATTCTTTTGTACTGCACATAAGAGGCAAAGAGCAATGACAACTGCAGACTAAGACAATCACGAACAAGCGAAGCATGAAGCCGTCATCGACCGTACGCTAACAAAGGCACTGCGCACTCAAGCAACAGTAATGATGGCTGCTTCACACAGCTTGAGTATTTTTTTTTTATGTGGATGGTCAATGATCTCTAGCGACATATTATTTTGAGGCCTAAGGTAAACAACCTAGTGTTGACTTGGAAAACCGGTTGGCAGCCGCAATCGCGGCAGTGAACCTAATGCTGAGAATATGCAAAGCCCTTCATGTAATTGTTTGGTTCTCTGAATAGAATATCAAGACAAGGTCACCTTAGCCGAAACAAAATACCGCAATAAAATTATGTTGAGTCTTGATGTTACGCTTCCAAGACACATCATTCAATCGGTGTCTTATGCTGCATGACTGCTTACTACGCCCTCGAAGCGCACGCTTCAGAACTGTAAAACAAATTGCGCTTAGCGTTTCTCGTTTTTTCTTCTTTTGTATTGCCAGAAACACTACATTTGATTGATACTTCGAATCCACTTTTGTTATGCTGCGATAAAATTGCTCGAATTGTAGTATCAGCGTCCTTCTCTTCCTTGCCTAATTTTTTGTGCTTTTTACAACAGGTTGGTCTTCCATTTCTTCACCAACTCGTCACACGCTGATGAAGCAACAGCGTCTGAATACGCAGCCTCTGTCAAGCTGCCCAACACGTCTGCTGGCCGTTCTATACACGGAAGGGTCTAAGGTTTACGGAATTTTTGGTCCGATCAATCGAAACAGGGAGAAAATGGATCACCGCTTCGTCTATTTGGGTTGCACTAACAAAACATTGGCCTCAACTCGTGCAACAGTGTGTGATAAGTCATGTCGAAAAGTTGGCAAAGGTTGAAAATATTTGCCAGTAATCGAATAAGTAAAGGAAAATTACAGCAAACATTTTCCTTCGCTTGCAAGCTTGTTTGATTCTTCTAACGTCCTAGCATGTGCTATAAGTGCCAACTAGCCCAAACACCCATACTGTTGAGAAAGGCTTAAAGACGCAGGAATGGGACCGCCACCAGCAGAGAGGCATCCCGCAGGGTTAAGTGACACCGCTCACATTTAACAGTCTTGCCATGTACACAATCCGCAGAGCCCTGCCAGATCTTCCCGACATCAAATATGCGATAGATGTAGGTGACATCACAGTGTGGGTTAACAAGAGCTTACCAAGACAAACAAGGTGCTCTGCAACAGGCGATGAATAGGATACATGAGGCTGTGCATACCATCAGCGTTTAATGTCGCAAAAAATATCCGAGCTGCTTCAGGTCTCCCACAAGAGATCGCAACCATCCACCACAGCGATAGTAATTAAGGGTTACCGATTACAGAAGAAAGCTGCGTTAAATTTGGCCAGCATGCCAAGAAATATCGGAACCCGGCTATGATGACAGAGCACTTACACATTATGTGTAGGGTGTCAAACAGAGCTGATGCACTGAAAGAAGTGGACATGCGGTAACTGCGAAACACACTATCAGGTGCTCGTGGTGCCACCTGCCATATACCAACTTGCGGTATTGATGTATAAGTCGCCAAGATGCCTTCATGCTGAAGCCACAAGGACGGCCTCCGGTATTTCGTCGAGCGGAAGCACTAAGCTACTCCCTAACATTTGCTTCGATAACTCGCTGGTTGAACTAATCAGTAATAAATCGACATCGTCAGAAAGTCTGCCTGCAGCACACATGTCAAGGCACGCGTATACTTTGTACAATCGTTTGTAAACAACTAGCTACACCTACGCGTGCCCAATTCCCGCTATTCATGAGTTCGTCACCCTAGCTGCACTACTAAACCACATGAATCCCGAGCGAGGAAAGGAGAGGTCACGCAAGCGGCCCTTCTGATATAAGAGATATACGGCCAGACACCCTGACGACACCTACTTTTGCTTCGATGCTATACTTATGACCGGGTGCAGGAAATAGGCGTAATGTCCGTGCCCATATCTCCACACTTATACAACACATTTGGTCAGGTCCTATATAAATCAGCTTGGATGCGTGATCATGGCATAAATGAAAGCACAAATCGCCTTACCTTCGTTGCTTCGAACCACGCCCCTGATATCTCGCAACCAGGCTCAACGACGAGATGCGCTCATCTGCCCTATCCTTATCCACAACCTTTGGTGGCCAGGCTGCGGCCACCACAATCCAAGAACATGAAAATTTGGTAGCATGCAACATAACCGTTATCAAGCACGCTTGCAGAGACAACCTGTTCACTAGCAGCTTAGCAGTATTAAAGTTTTATCCCCTTCTCTTTCTCTACTTTGCCGACTACGGTCAGTAGCTAGACGCAAGCTTATCAAGCCGAGTGAAACGCTCAGCCACCAAGACGCTGTACTCCATTAACAGACCCATACTGAAACCCTCCCAACACATACCAGACTGCACCTCCCGCACAGAGCTTCCGCCACCATGCCGCCACTGTAGCGAACACCCGAGCACATTGCAAATCATTCCTGCGGACCACCCCACCTGCCCTTTCCATAAAACTTTCACGGAAACGCTGTGCCATGTGGCTTGCTTAATCCACCAGTGCCATGAACTTACGATGTTTTGTTGAGTTTATTAGCGCTCCATTGAAGAATAGCGTTAGCGAGGTTCTGAACTAGGGCCACTTTACCCCATCCGCGTAACTTGAACATAAGGTTTTCTCTTTTTGGCGTCCCTGTACATTCGGAAGACTGAAGCATTTATTGACGCTCGGCAAACGCACGAACGCGTCAGAAAGCTGCTGTTAGTTTTTCTCGACTCCTTAACTTTATCTTGGTGATCAGCGCTGTTCACGTTGGGGCTTGAGAAACATTAAAAACATTGCGCTTCACTTTCTGATTGGTTTAGCCTTTTTTCACGATGTTCCGGCACTGATTGGCAGTGACAAAACACTGCATCGAAGGCAGAGAGCTCAACGGACAGAAATAGCGCCAGCAACGGAAGTGTCAGGCGGACGGCTGGCGAAACGAGCCAGGAACACTGTGACCACGCTAGTGCGCCTTGTTGGGGGGTTGCCGACGAAGTGCTAGTTTGCACCTCTTTGTGACTGCATTCATATTTCCTGTATCATTCGCCAGCAGCAGCTTCTGCGGCCGCAAGACTTTCTGCGGAAATTAAATAGCCCTAAACTATTTAGCCTAATATTGGTCAGCAGAATCATGACATACGTTTCTTTGAAGCTCTCCAAGAAAGCCAGTCCACGAACCGTTGGGTAGTCTCATTCCCCAATTGTTCTTAGGCGGAACGGTTGTCTTGTAACTGCGCCACGAGCCATGCAATTTCGAATGCGTATTTATGTATTTACATACATCATATGTTTGAGGTTAGAACATTGCGGGAAGAAGGTTGCAGAGACTTGCAACTTGCACTTCGTAAGCTGGTAACATAACCCGAAAGTGGGCAGAAAGATATTAAAAGATAGCTAGCTGCAAATGTAAGACGGAGCTTGAGTTGTTTGATATAGCTTTAAAGAAATAGTAAAAAAAAATTAAGCACATGGTAATTTCATTTTTTGCTTGGTTTGCCCCGTGGCCTCACTTCAGCATGAGAGAGAGAGATAAATGAGATGCGAAAGGTGGGGACGTTAACCCGAAGATAAATAAAAAATAGCGTAGCTTGCACTAGTGGCGTAAGGCTAAAAAAAAAGCGGAGCTGATCGGCACCTAGCACTAACAAGTCATCCCTAGCATTTTCAGAAATTTATTGATTACTGATCAATAATCGATTAGCAATTGAATGACTGCTGATTATCTATCGCAAGGTATTGGCCACGTATTTGGGCTAGGCTAAGCACTACCAAGTCATCTCCAGCATTTTCCGAAATTTGTTTATTATTGATCGATTATCAATTAGCTATTGCTTGGCTACCGATTGGATATGGCAAGGTATTGGCCACGTATTTGGGCTAGGCTTAAACACCTTCGCAAGTTCACAGGTGTATGTGCCATGCTTCGCTTGGACCCTTTCTGCACGAGCGCCAGGATCGGCCCACATTTTCTCTTGGCTATGCACGGACTAACAGTCTGCTTAAACAGCTCCGCTGTTAATATCCAGTTGACTACGCTGTGCTGGGGAAGAGGTAAGGGGACGCGACACATAAATTCAAATAAAAGCATACCCAAGAAAAGACAAGGAATTACACACACACGCATGCACAAACTCAAGAACAGTGGAGCCTCACAGTCGTTTAAGTACATCACTTGACCGGTGTAACTGCAGTAGCGCCTTTGTCGTTTTCGGGTGTGAAGACCTTATCAGCCGGCACTCTAAGATCGCCTGCTGAGAAAACGGCTGGTGGAGGAGGCGTGCCTACGCCGTCTCGAGTGACTGTGTGAGGAAGCTGTAGCGAGCACAACAACACAGGGCTTGTACGATAGTTTGCTCGCTGCCGCAACTGTCGCAGGCCGCTCTGTCAGCCATTCCGATGAGGCAAGCAAATGCATTCGTGAAAAGTACTCCAAGGCACAGTCGGCAGTGAACAGCCGGCCCGTTTCACGCCAATACTGCAACAGTGACTTATACCGTGTTAGTTGCAATACAAAGACTTGAAATACATAATTGACTAATTAAGAAAAAAATACTAATTAAGTTTATAACTAATTATCTTATGGCCCATATTGCAATTTACAAATTATAGCCATAGAGTTCGCACAGCGGATCCACTTGGAACGAATTCTAAGAATGACGTCAGTTTCTAGATATTAATGCCCGAACTTTGCGGTGAAATGCAATGGCGTTACACGTATTTTTTCGACAAAACGTCGTTTTATGCATTGAAGTGCAAAAGGAACTGGAATGCGAAGTCATTTCTGCGCAAAGTTGGAGAATTAATATCTGGAAACTGGTGTCCTTCTGAGAATTCGCTCCATGTGGATCCGCCTTTCGAACTCCATGGCTAGAATTCATCAATTGCAATATGGATCATAATGTAATTAGTTAAGAACTTAATCAGTGAATTTATTAATTAGTCAATTATGCATTTAACCTTTTGCCAATGTCCGCCTCTTCGTGTAGACCAGCTCATGAACTAGAATTGCGTTGAAACTCCCAGTATATTCTTCGCATGAATAAAGTAAGAGTAAGTGATTTTTGTGTCTAGATTTTAGTTTGTGTGCGCTTGAATACCATGAATGTATAGGTCAGCGTGACGCTCTCCTGCTGTTAATTGCGAATAAATAAGATCTTGCATGCGGGAAAATAATACAGTGGTCATGAGAGCAACAAATAAAAAAAAAGTCATCGTCACGCTGTCTCAGCGCTTGTCGAGAGATTGTACGCTACGCAGTAATAAAGAATGTGGCGCCACCATTAATGTACGGAAGCAAGAGGAGTAATTGTTCCAGCCACCATAATTGAACAGAGAAGGTCAAAGAAACAGAGAGGAGGGCCAGTAAAAGAGGAGAAAGATGTCCTTGCTCTGCAAAGTTTAAAAAATGTCACAGTTTCGCCCTAAGGGCGAAGCAATGAATGCGATAGCAACACAGCAATCTCATACGAAGTAAGGTGAGCGGCTTTGGTAGCAACAACACGCAGAACTGTTGTCGACGCCATCGGCGTTTTGCCCGCGTTAGCTCTAAATGCGTGCGGCGTTGGTGACTGTTGCTGGAGCCTCTCATATAAATAAGCACTTGGTGCCGCAGCTAAACGTCGCGTCCCTTCCTTCCCCCTCCCCCACGGCCTCTCGCGCGTCTGAAGAAGGCGCGTTTGCTCTACATATATGGTGATTGTAAAGGAGAAACGAGACGCCTAATTCTGCAGCCCTTAAGCGAGCACGGCGCAGAACGCGCGTTTGTTCTCCGCCGTGCGTTCACTCCCCGTGAAAGACGCGCCCCTCGCGCCCTTTCACTCGCACATACAGCGTTCGGCGCGCGGCGACGATTTCATCTCCAAATGACGTCATACGGAACCTCACGGCGACGGCGACGGCGACGGCGACGGCGACGGCGACGCCGACGGCAGAAATCTGCTTTTGAGTGTCCATATAATTGCTATCGCAATAAAAAATCACAGCATATCCACGGGGTGAATGATGATGAGTGGGCGAAGCTCCGGAGGGAATCATCGAATCTCCCGCTTAAGGGGACGCTAGCACAAACGCGTTAGAAACGTGCAGTACTCTCTAGTAAGGGGGAGCGGCCACAGCGTCTTACGCAGCCATTTACACATGCCGGAACGCGCACCGCGTTTGCCGACGCCATCACATGACTGCTGAGAGAGTATACCCCCCGTATTCATAAACGCTCCTCGACTTGAACTTGCCACCGCTTTGGTCCGCGCGTTCTAAACGCGTTGAAGGTAAGGTGGAGAGGCCACAGCGTCTTACACCAGCTTCTTACACGGGCCGAAACGCGCTAGCACAAACGCGTTAGAAACGGCTCTGAGAAGTTTGATAATTAATTGGCAGGGAATCGGCATGGTGGTGCCCATTTGCGACAGCATCATCTTGGCGGCGTTATTGATATTATAGCGGAATGAAGTAATAAATGTCAAACATTCGTTTGCCTAGTCGAAGCCAAGGCCAGACAGAGCAAGGTCATGCGCAAGGATGCGATTATGCTTCATAATGTTTTGTCTGAAAATTATGGGACGATCCCGGAAATAGTGCAGTCTAAAAATGTGGATATAGTGTAAATTAAGGTGGCCCGATTGGCCGGCATTGTACATAGTACAAATAAGCACCGGAAATAATGCAAATTAGGGTGATCCGAGTGACCAGTATCAGAAATACTGCAAAGGAACAGCGGATATAGGGCGATTTAAGACGGCCTGACCGGCCGGTACCGGACATAGTGCCAACAAACACAGGATGTAGTGTGAACGTAGAGCGAATTAGCATGGTTGGATTGGAGAGCACCGGACAAACACCGAAAATACTTATTACATTTATTTTATTTCATTAATACCGTAAGCCTTGACAGGCTCTTACATCATGTAATAGTGTGAGTTAAAGCTGCCTGCGGCGGCAGGTGATACGCATGAGCGTAGAACAACATGCCGTGGTTATCGTTCAGTCGTCCTGATTCCGTCGTTGTCATTTCAGTGCCTTCATTGACATTGCGCTTATTCTTTCGTTGTCATGTTATCGTCCACTTTCCGCAGTGTTACTCTTGGGATGTCACTGCATGGTCATAATGCCGTCGTCACGCTGTATTCGAGCTGTCGCCGTCATACCGTCATCATTCCATCGTCATCATGTAATTCTTGACATGGCGTCGTCATTGCCAGGTCGCCTTCATGCCGTCGTGTTCGTTCTATCGTAGTCATTCTGTCATAGCGACGTGCTCTCTCGTCAACCCATTGTTCTCATTCTTTTTGTCGTCACGCCTTCATCGTGATTCTACGTTAGCCTTGCTTTTGTAGCCATGTCGTCCTCGCCATGCAGTCATCGTCATGTCATTGTCATCATACCTTTGTAATCATTTTAGCGTCGTGATCACGTCATCGTAATACCTTCGGCATAAATCCAGCATCGGCATCATGTCGTCAAGTCATCGTTGTCACACCATCATTGTCATACCCTCCTCGTCACTCCAGCGTAGTCGTCCATCCCATGGTCACCGTGTAGTCGTCATCACACGAACGTCCTCATAACATCGTCGCCATTCCGGTCAGTGTCGTCATCATATGGTTGTTGCGCCAATTCATCACGAGCGGATCGACTCCCTCGTACTTAGGCGTTCTACACGGTCACATTGGACGGAATTTCACTCGTCCGAGCCCTTTTGAACGAAGCGGCAAGAAATCGAACCCGGCCAACCAGTGTTTGCCCCATTACACGAAGGAAGTGACTGGCGTCACCCTAAGCACCACGAACCGTGTGCCCAGTACGTGGCGTGGGGGTGTCATCAGTCACGTGTTCACCGGTGAGGTTGATCTAGCTATTTTCAGGTACGTCTGGTATCTCAGTACGCATACGCCGCTGTATACTGTCAAATTGCGGCTAAAGACTACACTGCGGCTACTACACTGCAGCTGAAGAAGCATTACAGATATTACTCAGGAATAGGTGTTAAGTGTGAAAGCGTTTGCCCGCACATTTGCACCGTCTATATCCCCTTCAGACGCCAATGATTACTGTTCACTAAAAACTTACTTTCACCGTATTTTGTGTATATTCAGAATCATAAAAAGCATACATTAGCAGAACAGATTAAGGATTTTCTATTCTTTAGGAAGTTTTGTTAAACTTACAGAATATGGAAGCCATGCGATAACTCACCATAATTACATGTGAGAACAGGAGCTATTTCAGGTCTAGCAGGCTTGAAAAGCACCCATCCAGGCACTTGAAAATTATGCCTGATGCAAGACTTTGAAATACAATGAAAGGAGTACATCCACTACATACAACGACATACTCGCACCGAGCAAGTGAACACAACCGGCTACCTTCCCTCTCGTTTTACATAAACATTCCGAATAAATTATTTAAATTTGCAAAACGATTCCAATCAGAATGGTTTCAAGATGTATGTGACACATTTTAAGTACTATTACTTTCATCAATGCTATTGCTGTAGACGCACTTTCTTGACGTACACAATTGTGTACACAGCGTCTTAAGGTGGCGGTGCCACTACGGCGGCACGAGCCCCCCCCCCCCCCCCCCCCTGTTTTCAGTACTTTTAAAGCAACCGTGGCGGCCCTTCAACTTAGGATATAAGGTTGTCGTATATACCATAAAAAGCTTAATTATTGTAGATTCCAACTATATATAATATCAAAATTTATTCATGGGATTTAGAAATAAATGTACAAGAACAAGCATGAGATGATACATGGTTTTTGTTATCTGTGTCTCAGTTGTGACCATATTTAGAAGAATCTACCGCATTTACTGCATTGCGTCTTGCTCTGTAGCTTTAGGACCTATTTATCTATTGCCTAAACGCAGCAAATTAGTGTTGAGCTTTTACTTTTTGGACAATTTGCTTTTGAAGATTGCCAAAAGATTGCCAAACTTTTGTAGTAAGCAGCCCGACAACTACACAGCTCAAGGAAGCTAAATTTTGGATAAATTAGAGTTCAAAGGATTTCCATTTAGGACTAAAACTTTCATTCATGTACCTTTATTAGTTTTTGCTAATAATGCGACCAAAAATCAGGAATATTTAGAATTCTGCTTCGACTTTGCCCATGTTTGCGGGATGGTACTAAAGCTAAGAAGCTGCGATTTAAAACTAATCAAGGTACATGAATGAAATTTTGCGTACTCAATGGAAATTATTTTAACTCTAATTTATCTGAAATTTAGCTTCCTTGAGCGTGTAGTTGCCGGGCTGTTTACGCAAGTTGCGATATTCGGCAATGTTGAAAAACAAATTATCCCAGAACTAAAAGTTAAACGTTATTTTGCTGCGTCTAGGAAATACATAAATATGTCCTAAAGCTACCTAGCAAGCCGCAATGCGGTAGTTTCTTCCAAATATGGTCGCAACTGAGCACAGTTCGCAAAAACCATGCTTGTTCTTAAACATTTATTATTGCGATAGCAATTATATGGACACTCCAAAGCAGATTTCTGCCATCGTCGTCGCCGTCGTCGTCGCCGTCGCCGTGAGGTTCCATATGACGTCAACGGCGATGAAATCGTCGCCGCGCTCCGGACGCTGTATGTGCGAGTCAAAGGGCGCGAGGGACGCGCGGTTTCATGGGGAGTGAACCAAAGGCGGAGAACAAACGCGCGTTCTGCGCCGTGATGATAAGTGGTTCGTGAGGGAAAGGGAAAGGTTGGCGCGTGCTCCCTTAAGGGCTGCAGAAGTAGGCGTCTCTTTCCTCCTTTACAATCACCATATATGTAGAGCAAACGCGCCTTCTTCCAACGCGTGAAAGGCCGTAGGGGGGGGGGAGGGGAGGGAAGGGAGGCAACGTTTAGCTGCGGCACCAAGTGCCCATTTATATCAGAGGCTCCGGCAACAGTCACCAACGCCGCACGCATTTTGTGCGAACGCGGGAAAAACGCCGACGGCGTCGACAACAGTTCTGCGTGTTGCCGGTGCTGCTGCATGTCCAAGTTTATACAGCTGATAAAGCTACTATCATTACTCCGTATTGCTCTCTACAAATTTTCTATCGCAATTGATGCTTCGCCTTTCAGGTGAAACTGCGACAACTTTTTAACACGAAAGTGTTTTATGCCGGGGTCCACCAAGACTTCACTGACGTATTTCCGTCACGGAAATACGTCATAGAACATAATACAAAGAAAGAAACCAGAAGAAAAAGTTCCAAAAACATGCAAAATTTGGAAATCGAACCCACGACCTCTCGGTCCGCGACGATAGATCGCCGAGCGTTTAAGCCATTGCGCCACAAACGCATTTGCAGAGAGCTACACAGACGCGCCTTATATATCTAACACTCCTCCGTGTACCCGCGCTCTTGCTCGGGGCGATGCCGCCGCCTACGAGCAGAAAAAAGTTGTCGCAGTTTCACCTGAAAGGTGAAGCATCAATTGCGATAGCAAACTTGTAGAGAGCTATACGGAGTAATGATATTAGCTTTATCAGCTGTATAAACTTGGACATGCAGCAGCATCGGCAACACGCAGAACTGTTGTCGACGCCATCCGCGTTTTGCCCGCGTTCGCTCAAAATGCGTGCGGCGTTGGTGACTGTTGCCGGAGCCTCTGATATAAATAGGCACTGCGTGCCGCAGCTAAACGTTGCCTCCCTTCCCTCCCCCTTCCCACGGCCTCTCGCTCGTCCGAAGAAGGCGCGTTTGCTCTACATACATGGTGATTGTGAAGGAGAGCAGAGACGCCTACTTCTGCAGCCCTTAAGCGAGCACGGCGCAGAACGCGCGTTTGTTATCCGCCGTGCGTTCACTCCCCGTGAAAGACGCGCCCCTCGCGCCCTTTCACTCGCACATACAGCGTTCGGCGCGCGGCGACGATTTCTTCTCCAAATGACGTCATACGGAACCTCACGGCGACGGCGACGGCGACGCCGACGGCAGAAATCTGCTTTTGAGTGTCCATATAATTGCTTTCGCAATAAAAGAGAAGTACTGCATTATGACACTAACGCGCACCGACAGTGAACGCTTCGGTGGTCTCAGCACTACGACGCCTCGATGCCAGCATTCGAAGGGACACTGGCATCAAGAAGCACTACCAACGCCACCTAGGTGGCGTTCACCGTACTCAGCACAGCGGAGCGTGGCCTCCGCAATTAGCTCTAAAAATGTTTCTGAAGTTGATCGCGGAGGCTGCAATTACGACGCGCTGTACGCGCTGATTTGACTCTGTGACGATTCAGTTACGTGCTTTGTCTTGCGCGTTGTATTAGTGTGTCAGTTACGTGCTTCGTCTTTCGCGTTGTGCTAGCGTGTGCAGCGTAGTGCAGCTTCCATATGCACGACGGTTGCTCATGGTCATCGACGTTGGTAGTCGTGATGGAGGAGACGTGCCACCAGGCGTCAGCGTGGGTGCATCAACGCCTAAGGGCGCTTTAGCCACAAAACACCAATATACATTATATATCAATGTGCAATAAACATTACACTACTTCTGTGAAGACACGTTTCACTTTCGTGTTCTATACCGATTCCTATATAAGAGGGATCAACCACATTTTTTTTTCTAAATATCATTAATCCATTTCTTTATAATATATATAGTTGGAATCTACAAGAATTAGCCTTTTTATATTATACACAACTTTATATACTAAGTAAAAGAACCGCCATGGTTGCTCCAAAAGTACTGAAAACGGAGGGCTCGTGCCACCGGAGTAGGACTGCCACCTTAAACGGATATCTATCAGAAATGCTATGCATGACATTGATAATCATTGCCGTAGATTCTTGTCCTAATTTTTAATTCGATTAGCATTCATTGCCCCTTCATCTACTTCTTTCTTCTTGTTGATCAGTTTTGAGTGGAGCGAATTTTATCTGATCTGAAGTGGTGGCGTGAAGCAGAGTCAGAACACCGGGCTTCTAATGTGAAGGTCTGAAGTTCAAATCCTCTTCCAGTTCACTACATTTTGAAGGTTGAAGTGGCCATCTGACACCGGCAAAAAAAAAACAAAAATACACATGCCTGCGCGGCACACGCAGCATAATCACAGCGTGAGCTGGTGGAGCGGCTCAAGAGTTGCTCCAGTTTGTGCACCACGCACAACAGGGTCTTCGCGGCATTCTCTTCGCGTCGTTTTGACGAGAACGATCTGAACGATCCGCCCGTCATCGACGACGAGCTGCGGCATGTAATGCTCTCTTCATGGCGGTCTGCTGAGCCCGATCAAGCCTTACAACTGCAACTTACATGTCGGGCACGCTGCCTTCTTAGGCACCTTAAATAGATGGCGCCACCATACTGGCGGAGATTCGCGCAGCTCGGAATCGCGTTGATTGCGCGCCTTGTCTGAATCTCATCTAGACGCCTGCGCCAGCGCACGCTGCGTTTGCAGGCGCGTTTTCTAGATGGCGCCACCATACTGGCGGAGGCTCGGGTCGTCGGCGCCTGCACGCCTACCAAGGGAGTGTCTACAAGACATTTTTCCGCTGCCCGATAGCAAGCTCTTGCGTGGCTCAGTAGTAGAGTATCTGGCTCCCACGCAACGAGCGCGTGTTCGATCCCGGCGGGAACCGGGTTCTTTTTTCGCATTTCCGGCGATAGCGGTTACGGCGGCGGACACCATCGCGAACGGAAACGACTATTCGAATGAGCCCATAACAACTTACGCTCTAAAAAGAAGCCGAGGCCCAGTAGGGTTATACTAGTCCAGGTGCAACCAAATTAGAAAGGCCCACTCAGCTTCGAGAAATACACTCCCTCACCAAAGCAGGGATTGACCTCTCTGGAGCAGTATTCGGCGCACTACCTCTCTCATGACTCTTGCAATTGGTAACAAATACGGTGCTGTTGAAGCCAATGAAAAGCGTCCAACGTGAAGCATTGCTTTTTAGTTAGATCCACCACAGGCATTACGAGAAGCAGTGAGAAAAACATTACCTAATATTGAGCTTCCGTGCCATATCCCAAAGAACGTCGATGAGCGAGGTCAGGAACAAGTACGTTCGCACAGTTCCATTTGGGAAAAAATCTGCATGTGGTAGATGCTGCTTCCGAAAATAATGTGGGCGAAATATAACACCACGTGACAGGATGTTGGCAAGCGAACACGCACAGAAACAATGAAATATTCTTACGAACTATGACAGCACACTTCACTTTCTCCTCTAATACACACTCAGTCACAAGAGTGCGCATTACGTGTGCTTCGGAATTCTAACTGCTTCAATTATGCATGGATGTATTTAGACAAATATAGTGCTAAACCCTTTCTTTGTCTGAGACATCATGGTTGCTTTTCCTCCCTTTGAGTCTATCAATTCAGTAGGAGTGTGTGAGTGTTGATTATAGAAAAACGAATTGAATCAAATTAATCAAAATACCATCCTGACGAAATCACGACAAGTCCAAGTTGAATATGTTTTAATGGATTGTTGTAATTACTAAGACATAATTTGTTTTCTCTGAACACATTCTTACAATTACGCGGCAAAATGGGAAATCAGTACACAGAGAATTTGCCCACATTTTCCACCTTCTGAAGAATGAAATATTCCCTACATGAAAACAGTGGCACTGCAATCAAGAAAGTTAGCTTTCCCATGGAAAACAACAGGACTTGACACAGCGAAGTGTGCTGAATACAAAGTGTTGCATAAAAGAAGTGAGTGGCTGTACTTAGCCGGGGTCTCAGTGACATTATGCTTGCCCGACGACGACATGAGGAAGCACTCCGCTTGCTCACTGTCATCTGTCAGAGGCAGAATGGGTATGCTTATCGGGATTAAATGTGATTCCTGCTTTGGTCGGAATTTCATCCTCCCCAGAAATAACATATCGTATATGCTTTTCAATTACAAATAGACACGACCACTTCGGACTACCCGCTTCAGGTCGCGTAATAGAATTGATCGTGTGGCTATTTGGGCTAAACATAATTATCTAAATTTGAATAGTTATTGGTATATTAACTCCCTAACGTTCATAAATTATGCAATCCTACATCACACATGTTTTTTTTTTCTAATCCATCCACAACTATTTTTTCTCCTCGAGATCATTCTAGTAAAGTCAACCGACTCACTTTTCACACACCGTCTGTCCCCCATTCATTCTTACCTCAAACCACAATTGACCGGAATAATCTACCAATACGTTGCAACTGTGTTCGACTTTACTTAATTTTAAAAACTATTCTGCAGTCGCGCTATATATTTCTCAAGTTTAGCGTGTGGGATATACGCATGTATTAGAAATATTACATGCGCGTGCTATGCTGTTATATTGCCCTCGCCAATGATATCCATTGTATAAGATGTCGTCATAAGTCACGTGAACTCCAATGGAGGAAAAGCAACCATGATGTCTTAGACAAACAAATGTTTCAGTATAACCATTATTCTCGCGATCTCCGAAATTGGTTCGCCTTTGCGAAGTCGAATGATGACTCACTAGTAACGTTCGCCCAGTGTAGCAAAATTATCGAGTCGAATTACAGTTGGTGCACAGCGGATGTAGCACCAGGATACTATTTTTCTGGCGGGTCACTTATTGTTTGTGAAAAGTAATATATGTGCGTGTGTGTGCGTGTGTGTAATAGAATTACAATATATAAATATATATAGGAAAGGATAAGATATCGAAATATATAAACTCAATAAATATATAAATGCCTGCTACACTTTTTATAGAGGGACTTCTGTATCTTGGCAGGGCACAGGAGATCTCACGTTTCAAGTAAATTGCACCGTTCTGTGTCTATTCGGTTAAAAAGTAGTGTATATGGCTATTCCTTTTATTATGTAATCCAAAGCTGCAATCCCAGTACGTAGTACTCACGTGCATGGTTGTTATGCGCAAAAACTGGCACGTTGTCTTTCGACATATCTGCGTAGGCGTCGCTGAAGCAATGCAAAATACTCGACTACTTTATCGATGTGAGAAGCTCTCACGAAATTAAAAAGAGTTCGAGATACAGCGTCACTGACAAGTGTTTCTGTGGCACCTACTCGCCCTCCCTCGTTTCATCCTATTGGCTGTTTGGCTGCGTAAGCACGAACAGTTGGCCTTATTGGTCGCATTTGCATCGGCGTCATTGCGTTTGCGCCAACCGCAAGCTGGTCGCTTCGTTTACAGTAGCTATATGACTTAGAGAGTGCGCAAATACCGCTGTCCAAGGTTACTGTCAGCAAGCGTTCGTAATGTGTGCACTGTCAGTCGTCAATTGACAAAAGACTCTGCAGTGTAGGCAGTCCAATACAATATAACCGTGTGTATCGGGATGATACATAATATATATCTATTATTTGCACAGGTCTCACCATAACTTGTCATCGGATTTTTTTTCTTCTACTTCTCTGACATATTGAAATCGATGACTTGATGTAATAAGGCGCGAAATGAAATCAGCGAAACATGCTGGTGTACACAAAGTTCGACAACGATGGTGAAAACTGAATTTTTAAGCAAACTGAGAGCTCTCACCGCTCCCCTTTGCTTTGCACAGACAATCATTAGCTGCTATTTATTTATTTTTTCGGTGTGATTTTTTCGACGACCATAGGCACTGTCATTGCCGTATTGGCGGTCGACTCTAATGAAGAAAGCGCATTTCGGGCCAGGATTTGTATAGAGTAACATATTTTCAATGAGTATTTCAATGTGTACCACCAAAAAAAGAAAACGCCTTTCTTATTTTTCCTCCGGGCTCTGTAAAAAAATATGTTCACTGTGCCGTTGAGATTGGCCGACGCAACATTTTGGTGTGTGTCTTGACGCCATTTTTGCACTACTTGTATCTTTTACGTCACATATGGCTTGTGAAGCACAATTTGCTTCAGTAATAATACGAACCGATTCTATAATTTTTTTTATTATATATTCTTGCCACAGCCCAACTAAAGAAACATAAATAAGAAGAGCCACCAGGAGGACCGCGTCTTCGATTTCAGTTTCGCGTGGAGAGATACTGTTTCAGACAGCTTATTCATCCAAATCTTACACAATATGCAACTGCGGTCAAATATGCAAAAAGAGCCCCCAGTATATGTCCTGCAATCCTTCGACAATTTTAAAACACATAAAGAAACGAAGACGTGTAGTCAACTATCTTTACCAGCAGTAGCTTGTGTCAATTTGTGTCTGACTCTCTGTCTGTACGCAATTGCTTTTAACTCTAGAGGCTTATATAAGGTCTTCACAATTACCTGCTGTGTGCTTTAGATGCACTCTGGAGGGCTGCATACTGCCCACTATTTGACAGCGTGTTAAAAATACATGAAATGTATTAAAAATACACGGCTTAAAATGACCAATCCATTTAAGAAGCCCGCATAAAATGACCATTTCCTTTTCAGAATCTTTTGGCTGTCTTCTGCTGCCTAGGGAAGCACCCGCACTTCTAGGATGGTAATTCTGTAATATTTTCATGACAGCGCATCTCATGTGTTTCGAAATAGATATGCCGCCTCTTACATCATTTTGTAATCAGCACAACCTGCGCGTTTTGGTGCTTTATTGTGTGTCATTTTACAGCGTAAGCTGACATGGGCTCATTCCAATAGCCGTTTCGGTTCGCCATGGTGTCCGCCGCCTCCGTCACCGTAACCGCTATCGCCGGAAATGCGAAAAGGGGAACCGGTTCCCGCCAGGATCGCACCCGCGCCCGCTGCGTGAGACTCTACCACTTTACCACTGAGCCACGGAAGCGCTTCTTGTCAGGCAGCCGAAAAATATGCTATAAACGCGTCCTAGGCAGGCCCGCAGGCGCAGACGACAAGATGCGATTCATACGAGGCGCGCAATCAACGCGATGGCGAGCCTCCGCCATTATGATGGCGCCATCTGGTTAAGGTGCCTGCAAACGCAGCATGCCCAACATGTAAGTTGCATATAGCAATTGCATGCTGCATGTAACTGGACCTGCTTAATTCAAGCAGGCTAGGTGACTATTTGTCACCAGCTCGTTTTGAAGATTCCAACAAACAATTATCATCATCAACAACAACGCACCGTGCCACGGGGCAAGGGATGTGAGAGGTGCGCCACGTATTCTGGATACCTCTTCGGTACACATTGTGGCGTCTCCTCGCAAGGTACGAACCGCTGCTGAAGAATCGAATCGTAGAGCTACGTGCGCGAATAGAACCAGGCGTCATCGGGCTCAGCAGACTGCTGTGCAGAGAGCATTACAAGCCGCAGCTCACCGTCGACGCCGGGTGGACCGTTCAAATCGTGCTCGTCAAAACGTGGCGAAGAGACAGTCGCGAAGACTCTGTTTTGCGTGGTACTGAAATTGGAGCTACTGTTGAGCCGCTCCATCAGCTTACGCTGTGACTACTGCGTGTGCCGCGCAGGCCTGTGCCTTTTTTCTTGTTCTTACTGGCGCACTCTATTCTTTGCTGTAGCTATATTTTACTTTGTTACCAGCCATCTTACTCTTTCTTTCCCCTTCACTTTCCTTCCTCCTATCTGCAAATTGTGTTCCTTTTTTTATTGCGATAGAGACTGGCCGTTAAGGCATAATTCTTGATATGTATATGTGTACTATATGTGTGCTGTGAGGCCTGTGTTGTGTATGAATTGAAGCAGTGTTTTGTGGAATCTGTTATCATGTATCCAGCGGTCATAGCTGGTTGTCACACTGTAGCGGAGGCCGGCTTGTAGTAGGAGACGCGAGCGTTCCGATTGTAAACCAGTACATGTCCATATTATATGGTATGCATCTGCTTCCATCACAGGGACGGAGCAGTATGGACACATAGCACCCAGTGGTAAATGCGACCAGTTCCACCTTGAGATCACAGCCGGTGTAAGGGCCACCCCGGCCCGAAGCCTCCTAAGCACAACTTCCTCCGCCCTAGTAAGGTGAAGGGGGAGGGAGCAGACACACGGGGGGGATAAGAGCGCATGTTTCCAGCCGGAGAAAATTTTTACGGGCTCGGAGCGAGTTGAGGGGTTGAGGTGGGAGGGTAATGGACGGAAGGTCTGGATTAGGAGGGCAATGTGCCTGCTGGTCAGCAGCAATGTTGTGAGGGTTCGCTGCATGGCCTTGAATCCAGTGTACCTTGACGCAAGTAGCTGTTTTTCTATTCATAGTGTGTATTGTCTCGCAGATTTCCATCGCCTTGTCAACCTTCTTCAGTTCCTGAATAGCCGCTAAAGAATCAGTGAAGATATGTAGTTGTTTGATGGTAGGCAGCTTAGATGTCGCATCTTGCACAGCGTCGTGGATGGCTTGAAGTTCCATTACTAGAGCGCTGGCTTCCGTAGATAAATAGCGCTGGTGGCCGCTGATCAAAGTATGCGTAGTACTAAGGAATGATGTCCTCCCGCCGTCTGGGAGAATAGCAGCATCCGTATCGACTTTGTAGGAGTTAGCGCATGACGCATCGATGATATTGTGGTCGTCAATAATGCCTGTTGTATCGCAGCGTCGTAACTTCGTTGGCTTATTAGTTCTGATGCTGGTTAATTCCCAGGGAGGCATTGGATAGGGCTGATTGTCAATCCGAGAGCCGCGTTGAAAATGAGCATGCAACGCAGCGACAGCCGGAACAAGTTGCTTTTATTGCGATAGCAATTATATGGACACTCAAAAGCAGATTTCTGCCGTCGGCATTGCCGTCGCCGTGAGGTTCCGTATGACGTCAGTGGAGATGAAATCGTCGCCGCGCGCCGAACGCTGTATGTGGGAGTGAAAGGGCGCGAGGGGCGCGCGCTTTCACGGGGAGTGAACGCACGGAGGAGAACAAACGCGCGTTCTGCGCCGTGCTCCCTTAAGGGCTGCAGAAGTAGGCGTCTCTTTCCTCCTTTACAATCACGATATATGTAGAGCAAACGCGCCTTCTTCCGATGCGCGAGAGGCCGTGGGGGAGGGGGGGGGGGAGGGGGAACGAAGGGAGGCGACGTTTAGCTGCGGCACCAAGTGCCTATTTATATCAGAGGCTCCGGCAACAGTCACCAACGCCGCACGCATTTTGAGCGAACGCGGGCAAAACGCCGACGGCGTCGACAACATTTCTGCGTGTTGCCGGTGCTGCTGCATGTCCAAGTTTATACAGCTGATAAAGCTACTATCATTATTCCGTATAGCTCTCTACAAATTTGCTATCGCAATTGATGCTTCGCCTTTCAGGTGAAACTGCGACAACTTTTTTATTTCACGGGCTTTTTCACGTTGCAAAATTAGCTCTGCAATGGTGTTGAGCTGCGCATGTTCCTGTAAGGTTGGTATCGGAGTGATGCGTGGTAGTGCTGTGATTGTGCGCATAGCATCGCGTTTAATTGTCTCTAACTGTGCCAACTGTGCCACAGTTAGCCGTTGACATTGTGCCTGATATAAAATTCGTGGCTGCAAGACTGCGCGTACCAGCCGTCGAGCTACGTCAGTACGAGCTCCAGCTGCTTTTGCTGCAATGCGACGAATAGGGTGAAGTGTTTTTGTCGAAGTCTGTCGGATTTTACGGAGCCAGTGTGCACCACTGCCGGACTGGTGAATATCGAGACCCAGTATGCGGGCCTCAGAAGCCTCAGGGATTGTCACCGCGCCGAGTTTAAATGTAAAGGGGTGCTGCGTGATTCTTGTGCGTCCTTTCTTGTTGGCCACCACAACATAGCTTGATTTTTGGGCGGAAATTTCCAACCCTGCTTTCCGAGCGTAGTTGTGCGGAACATCAAGAGCTTCTTGAAGCTGTTGAGTTTGTAGAGATACATCTTCATGCACGAAACACAAAGTGACGTCATCCGCATAGATTAAAACTTCACGTCTGGAATCTGGTGTAGTTGCCAGGCTAGAGGCATTAGAAGAACGTTGAAGAGAAGAGGAGCTAAAACCGAACCTTGTGGGACTCCTCTGTTCGATGTGAAATATCCTTCTTGCCTTCCATCTACTCTAATCGCAATGTGCGATTCTGAAGAAATGAGTAGATAAATCTTATGACCCGCGGTGGAAGTCCCAGGTCGATGAGGTTGGCAATAATTATTTCATGGTCTATATTGTCATAAGCTTTCGTTATGTCTGTTGCTACTACCGTGCGCACAGCTTGACTGTGTGGTGAAATCTGTAAAACATCGTCTGATAAGATAGAAAGACCGTCTTCAGTTCCCAGGTAAGAACGGAAGCCAATTTGAGCAGGATGATATTTATAATGGCGTTCAAGCCACCAGGAAACACGTGTGGCCAGCATCTTTTCAGCGAGCTTGCAGATAGTTGAGGTTAGTGAAATTGGGCGTAAAGACTGCAGGTTATTTAGAGACTTTCCTGGTTTCGGAATCGGGACAATTGAATGCTTCCAGTCAGGTGGAACGTTTCCAGTCTCCCATACTTTATTAATATCCCGAAGAAGTGCGTCGAGAGCTGCTCCTTCCATGTTCTTGACCTCATAAGGAATACCATCGGGTCCAGGTGTTGTTCGTTTCTTCGAAGTTTCAATCGCCGCTATTAGTTCGGACATGCTGAAAGGGCTGGATATTTCGGATTCATCAGACTCATCGATTTCGGGGCAGTCTATAGGTGACGCGTGATCGTACTTCGGGAAAAACGCTCTAGCAGCGTGTTCTGCAAATTCATGTGGCGAACTTTGCATTGCTAAACTAACGCTCGCTGCAGGGTCAGGTTGCTTATGACCGCGTTCCATTGACCTAAACGTACGCCAAAGTGCTCTGTTTCCAATGCCCGATCCAAGATTCTCGCACCACTCGCGTCGTCGTCGAGAAAGTTGCTTTTCGTGCCGACGCGCCTTCGCCGCTGTATGGTTAGCACGTGCACGGCTACCTGGTATATCGGGATTCCTCGACGCATACACTTCTGCCTGACATCGCTTTGCCCAAAGTTGCAAAAGAGCGAGGTCTGTTTGAGTTTGTTCCTCGTCAACTGTGGTTATAGTGGTGTTACTCCGGAGCAGTTCTTGCAAAGCAGGAAGAATTTCCGAGGGCTCTGATGGTACTTTATCAATCGATGATTCCCGAAACTTATCCCAATGCGTGATTGTTACTCGTCGTCGAATTTTCTTTATGCACGTTCTACGCAACCAATA